>NC_133971.1:91879597-91958860 GCF_031877795.1 Strix aluco | reverse complement strand
TTCTACTGGAGCCCTTTGCACATTGCCCAAAGGGTGACATGATAGAGGGCAGATAGACAGGACCGCCTGAGGGCATCCCTCACTCACCCTTCATCTGTGACTGGGAGCCATGTAAGCCACCAAAGAGCAAGGGGTTGGCTTCTAATGGGACAAGATTCAAGAAGGGTTTGGCAAAAGATGAATTAACGTGTCTTATAAGAAATCAGTGGCCTGTAAGAAAGGGAAGAGGCATGGTTTGAAGATGACAAAGTTATTTAGGGAAGGCAATGAGGTACCTTAGTGAGTTTAAGTACAACTCTGCAGTAGAAGAGTTAGACCAGAGACCATGGCAAAGGCCTGATAAGGAAATGGTGAGTCAGATACTGGGCAACAGGGAGAAACATTTTTCATTACTGTAAACAAAGACATTTTTTTCCTCCTACAATGCTTATTTGGTCTCTGGAACTCACTACTATAAAGTATTACTGAGCATGCAATTTAGCAGGAGGAAGATATAGTTGGGAATACTCTGAGTTATCTCGCAGAGGATAGATGCATAATGGAAATACAATGTAATGTAAACTCTTATACTTTAGGGTATACAATCATTAACTGCTGACAGGCTTATATGGCAAAATTAGTCCATAGTTGCTCAAAGGGGATTCTTGTGTCTTCCTCTGAGGAACTCTTGGAGGAAGGATACTGGATTAAAAGTGTTGTTAATTGGATTCAGCTCCAGTCTCCCTATATTTTAGAAAATCTTTTCCATTTCTGACTCATACGGTATGGAAAAAATTCATATCTCCTGGAGGTTATATGCATTTCAGTAAGAACAGAAGCTTAATTTCTATGAATGGCATTCTTGGGAAAAGGAAAAAGACCCAGACAAAACCAGAAAGTTGTAGCATACTGGCTGTTTTGCAGGCTAGCCTACCTGCAGACAGCTAATGGAAGTGAGGTGGCTGATAGTCAATGAACATCTCCCACAAAAACATTGCCTTAATTATAGGGTCCCCTGAGACATCCTCCACTAAGGCTTATTTGGCTGTGTAACATATGTCCAGTTTTAAAGAAGACAGAATTTCTTTTTCCTCCTTCCCGCCCCTCCCACCCCCCCCACCCCCATTTGGAAATCTGTGGCTAAAGGCTATAAATCCCAGAATACAAGGTAATCTTAAGGGAACTGACTTGCAGACTGACACATCTCAAGGTTCGTAGGGCATCCGACTTCCCTGGGGGTGTTAGGTGCCCATAAGGTGCCTTTAAGTGGCTCTTTGGTACCTGTGTTTTAGGTGCCTCAGGTGTCACACATTCACAGCAAAGATGAAGAGAACTGCATTTGATTAACCTTCAGGACTCCTATGGTTTAAGGAAAGAAAGTAGGCTCTTGAGACCTCAGGTGGTATCTTTGACAAGAATTCCTGAATTCTGTGGCTGTGCCAATAAATAGTGATAGTAAAATGTCTGAAGAGGAGAAGACTAATTATTCTTCAGGATGGTACGAACATATGATGGAATTCCCCATCCTCTGATAAACATATCTACAAGCAAGTGATCAAATTGAAATACTTTTGGTTCATAAGCAGCTAATCTGCAAAGAAATCTCTCCCTTGTTCCTTCCATCGCCTTCACAACATTATTTTCATTTCTATCTAGATTTGTTTGCTTGTTAGTCTGTGGCCTCCCCCTAAGGATATAACTGCAGATGGATGAATTATTTTATTTTATTAAATATTATTCTTGGCTTTTTGGAAATGTTTTTTGTTTTGCTTTAATGATTATTCCTCCTGGTGTTATTTCAGTTTTCAATTACAACTTGTGTGTGTATGTGTCTGGTACACTACCATTTTGTAAATGGATGTATGCACTTATTGTTAATTGATTCCCCAAATAAGCCCAAATGCTTGCACTGAAATCATGTATTATATTTCTTGCATGCCACTGAGCTGGATGCCTTCCAGTTTGGCATCTATTTCTACTCTGAAGGTGGGCATCCTTCTCTCCTTCCCATTACCCTTGGAGTGAACAGAGATGATCATGTCAATTTTCTCTGCAGACCTCATAACACTGGCTGATGTCTCTGAGTAAAGGTAGCTAAAGTTGCACTTCTATGTGTGTATTTAGCCATCTAGATAAATGATTGTGGGTTTTTTTTTAAAAGCACTGAACTCTCAGCAGCGCCCACATGTTTCAGTGAGGGTTTTCTTCCCTAAAGTCAGGCCATTATGAAAGATATTTTTCAAGAGAAGCCCTTGTTGGCCTATATCTGCTCCCACCGAAACCAGCAACTGCTTGAGAGTTATCTCAGAAATGAGAATTAATCCACAAATGGTCCTTTAGCCAGTTTTTGCAGTCCCATAATTTTTTCAGGCTTTAGGTAGAAAACACAGCTGAAGTCCCTGATGGTGGGACTATGTACTTCAGCAGGTTTCAGCAGGTCATCTAGTTCCCCTTTATGCCAAAGAAGAAAGATAATCCCCTTTCAACTGTGATTCATCCCACATATTACAGACATCTATCTTAGGAGAAGATGAATCATTTCCTGGAGGTGCTTCTCTCTGTCTCTCCATTTAGGAAACCTAGAAAAAAGCTCAAGCAAGACTATAAATTGTAGATAGCTAAAATGGGGGAGATGAATCCAACTGTGTACTGAGAATCAATGACTGCTGATTCACTGAATTCTAACTTTCAAATGCTGTCAGCATTTCTGTCTTGACAGCAAAACTCTTTTTGTTTGGGATTTTCTACAGGTGACTAATTACTGCCATTTTTAACACAGACCTGAAAAAAATATTAAACTGGCTTACTGTGCTGGTAGCTGTATGGACAACTGTGATGGGATTCAGTTGCTCAATCACAGGCACCTTAGAGTTGTTTTAGACACTGAGGGGTTTCATGTCTGGTCTCCAGATGCCAAAATGAGTCAAGTTTCCCATAAGTTTGGATTCATCTCTGCCAGCTCCAAGAAGATAACTCAAATGCAAGCCTATAGTTGGATGAAGCCCCTAGTAAAATGCCTTCAAAGAAGAGGAGGAAGAAGCTGGAGAGGTGGCATGTCCTGCCCTGGGCTGGATGGACACCCATTAGCTGTTGGGCTGCCAGTGGGTGCTTCAGCCCTGCTTCTGCTTCGTGTTGTTGTCTCCCACCCTGGTCAGGGTTACTCCTCAGGGATTTGCCTTCTGATGGCCATTTGGCAAAATAAGGTTATGCTTACTGCTTGCAGATTCAAAAGCAAAGTTCCTCTTGCTGGAAAGACTCCTATTTATCCAGGGAAAAGTGGTGTGAAACAGAGCAAACCATCCAAGACACAAGTGTTTGGGGCTCACCTGCACTGAAGAAACCTGAGTTAGCTCCCACCATGAGGTACATCTCATCTACACAGCCCCTGCCATCATGCAAAAGCAGCAGCTGAGGTCCTGGAAGGACAGTCGTTCAGTGGCCTGGGCTGAGCAGCCTGCTAATTAGCCTGGCCTTTCAGCGGGATTAATTATCACTGAGCTGATACAGCACAAATGCTTTTGGCTGCAGTACTAGCTTGGTTGGGACCTCTGCATGGTATTGTATTATATATTGTAGTCAAGGCCAGAGTCAGCAAGGAAAATGTTTTGATGGTGATTGTATAATTGTGCATGTTGACGACAACGGTTAAACAACTGGAAGTGAGTATGAAGAGCAAATGTATAAGCTTGCTGAAAATAAACACCTCTCTGTGAAACTCTTCTTGGTTTATCATGTTCTCTTGCTGTGTGGAGTATAATAATGTCCCCCAAGCACCTGAGAACCCCTAGAATGATTTAAAAGCTGGTAGTCCTTCATATCAAAGTACAGCATAGAATCCAAAGATTGAACCTTGATACAAAGAATACCTCAGTATTAACTGTTATCTACTGCCAAAGTTGAAGCCATCATCATGTCACCATCTGGCTGAGCATGGGAATGTTTTAGAGTTAGAGACACATAAATACTAAAAACCCTGGGATCCTACAAGAAGTTGAAAGGAGGTAATTTATCTTACTCCATTATTAATCATTCCTCAGCCACAAAATGCAATGCAGAAATGTTAAGAATTCTGGTGTTGCTCAGTGTGCCCAAGTTTTCTGAAGTGATCATCTGGAGTGGAGCTGGTGTCCTTCTGAATGATACTTTCCTCTACAGGTAGGACAGCAGCGTAAAGATGGCTGCATCAAAAAAGCCCAACTATCCATTTATTTTCCAGTCCTACCTCCAGAAGAAAGTTAGAAGAAATCATTCCTGAAAATTACAACTAGAAGTTTAACACTTTGCAACATGAGAGATCTCTTCCTAGTCCCCATGAATGTATGTTAGTGACACTAATTATATCACATGGGGAGAAGAACCTAATTTGAGTTGTGTTTTTCCACAGAACTCTTTCTTATTTAATGTCTGATATACATTGAAACATATCCTCCTTGCTGAGGAGAGGGGCTCTGAAGAGGAGGATAGCGGCGGGGGACCCTCTTGAAAGCATCAAAAAACCCACAAGATGTGAAGGCAGAAGCCCAGGGAAGAGGGAGAGCCTCAAGGCGCATCCCTCCTGAGCAGGAAGAGTGAGCTGCCAACGAGGGCAGTGGGGACTCAGAGTGGGCAGAGACTGCAGTAACGGCGCCCAACACCCCTCACGTACAAGGCCAAGAGCAGCCCCCAGGGAGCGTACAGGGCGGGCAAACAGGGCATGGTGCGTCAGAAGGGTGAGGCCTGTCAGTTCGTGTGGCAGTTCACTCAGACAGGGCGCAGTCCAGCTCTGGGGTCTAGAACTTATCTGAGCTAGTTTCATCTTATCGTCCTCCATGAGTAGACTGAACCATGGTCTCCACTTGCATCAAAACCACCACCAGAAAGAACGTGGTGACCCAGACAGAGCTGCCACGCAAACATGCAGCAGTCCAGGTCCCGGGCTGCAGGGAGTGCCTGACCTGTCAATCCTGCCGGAGGGCAGCAGTGACAGCACCCGTGTGAGCTGTGATCAGCTGGATGAGCTGCTCAGCCTGGTGTCGGAACTCAAAGAAGAGGTCGAGAGATTAAGAAGTATTAGGGAGTGTGAAAGGGAAATTGATTGGTGGAGTAACACCCTAGCACCCCTAAAGCAACAGGAGCAAATGGAGGCTCCAAACAAGGCAGGTAATGCCTCATCCTCTTGCTACCAGGCAGAAGGAGGGGACCTAAGAGATGGGGAAGGCTGGAAACAGGTCCCCCCTCAGGGAGGCAGGAAAATCCTCTCCCGACCTCCCTCACTGTCCATGGTGTCCCTTCACAATAGATTTGGGGCCCTGAAACCTTTGAATGAAGAAGAGAAGGAGGAAGAGCATGAGACAAACAAGGAGGAAGACCAACGTCCACCAAGGCCGGGCCATTCTAGACCAGGTATTAAAACCAGTTCTAAAAAGAACTCCAGAAGAGTCATTGTAGTGGGTGACTCCATTCTGAGGGGTGTTGAAGGCCCCATATGCAGACCGGACCCGCTTCATAGAGAAGTCTGCTGCCTCCATGGGGCCTGGGTCAAGGACCTCACAGCTAAACTCCCAGCTCTAGTGAGACCCAAGGACTACTACCCTCTCCTGGTTTTTCAGGTAGGTAGTGACGACATTACCAGGAGAAGTCCTAAAGCAATGAAGAGAGATTTCAGGGCCTTGGGGAAACTGGTTAAGGGGTCAGGGGCACAAATTGTGCTCTTTCCATCCCTTCAGTTGTGGGGATGGATGAAGAAGAATACAGGAGAACTCAACAGATCAACTTGTGGCTCCAAGACTGGTGTTACCATCAGGGCTTTGGATTTTTCAATCATGGGTTGGCATACAGTGCACCAGAACTTTTGGCATTAGATGGAATGCACCTGTCCCAGAAGGGGAAGAGGATCTTGGGGCAGGAGTTAGCTGGGCTCATAGACAGAGCTTTAAACTAGATTTGAAGGTGGAAGGGGGCAAAACATCAGCCCATCTGAAGTACATGTATACCAAAGCACACAGCATGGGTAACAAACAGGAGGAGCTTGAAGCCGTGATGGAACAGGAAAATTATGATGTCGTGGCTATTACAGAAACATGGTGGGATGTTTCCCATGACTGGAGTGTGCCTGTTGATGGCTACAAGCTCTTTAGGAGGGACAGACAAGGAAGGAGAGGTGGTGGGGTGGTGCTGTATGTTAGGAACTGTTATGATTGCTTTGAGTACAAGTGTAGTGAAGACAGGGTAGAGTGTCTTTGCGTTAGAATCAGGGGGAAGGCCAACAGGGCAGATGTTCTAGTAGGAGTCTACTCTAGGCCACCCACCCAGGACAGAGAGGTGGATGAAATATTCTATAGGCATTTAGGAGAAATGTCATGATCGCTTGCCCTTGTTCTTGTGGGAGACTTTAACTTCCCAGACATCTGCTGGAAATACAACACAGCAGAGCGGGACCAGTCCCGGAGATTCCTGGAATGTGTGGGAGACAACTTCTGATGCAGCTGGTGAGAGAACCAACCAGAGAAGGTGCCCTGCTGGATCTCCTCTTTGTGAAAGAGAAGGACTGGTGGATGATGTGGCGGTTGGAGGATGACTAGGGCACAGCGATCATGTAGAGTTCTCTATTCTTAGAGAGGCCAGGAGAGGGCTAAGAAGAACTGACATCCTGGACTTCAAAAGGGCTGACTTTGTCTTGTTTAGGCACCTGTTTGAAAGGATCCCTTGGGAGACGATCCTGAAGGGTATAGGAGTCCAGGAAGGCTGGGCTCTCTTTAAGAAGGAAGTCTTAATGGCTCAGGAGCGGATGGTCCCCAGGTGCTGTAAGAGAAGCCGGCGACAGAGAAGACCACCCTGGCTGAACAGGGAGCTTTGGCTGGAACTCAGGGAGAAAAGGAGAGTTTACAGCCTTTGGAGGAAGGGGCTAGCCACTCACAGTGATTACAAAGAGGCTGTGAGGCTATGCAGGGCAGAAATCAGGAGGTCCAAAGCCCAGCTGGAAATTAATCTGGCTTCAGCAATCAAGGACAATAAGATATGTTTCCATAAGTATGTCAGTAGCAAAAGAAAGACCAGGGAGAGTCTCCATCCCCTGCTAGACGCAGGAGGAAATTTGGTAACAAGTGATGAGGAGAAGGCTGAGGTACTTAATGCCTTCTTTGCCTCAGTCTTTAATAACAAGACTAGTTGTATTGAGGGAATCCAGCCTCCTCAGCCAGAAGAGACTGGGAGAATGACCTGCCCCGCAATCCAGGAGGAGACAGTCAGTGACCTACTGCATCACATAGACACACACAAGTCTATGGGACCAGATGGGATACACCCGAGGGTGCTGAAGGAGCTGGCTGGGGTGCTCGCCAAGCCGCTTTCCGTCATTTACCAGCAGTCCTGGCTGACCAGGGAGTTCCCGACAGATTAGAAATTGGCCAGTGTGATGCCCATATATAAGAAGGGTTGGAAGCATGATCCAGGAAATTACATGCCTGTCAGCTTGACTTCGGTGCCCGGGAAGCTGATGGAGCAGCTCATCCTGAGTACCATCTTACAACACATGCGGGACAATGAGATGACCAGGCCCAGTCAGCATGGGTTTATGAAAGACAGGTCCTGCTTGACAAACCTGATGTCCTTCTGCGACTGGGTGACCTGCTTATTGGATGACGGAAAGGTTGTGGATGTAGTTTACCTTGACTTCAGTAAGGTCTTTGACACCATTTCCCACAGCATTCTCCTGGTGAAACTGGCTGCTCATGGCTTGGATGGGCACACGCTTTGCTGGGTAAAAAACTGGCTGGATGGCCGGACCCAAAGAGTTGTGGTGAATGGAGATAAATCCAGTTGGCAGCTGGTCACGAGTGGTGTCTCCCAGGGCTCGGTTTTGGGGCCACTTGTGTTTAACATCTTTATTGATGATCTAGACGAGGGGATCGAGTGCACCCTCAGTCAGTTTGCAGATGACACCAAGTTGGGTGGGAGTGTTGATCTGCTCGAGGGTAGGGAGGCTCTACAGAGAGACCTGGACAGGCTGGAGCGATGGGCTGAGGCCAACTGGAGGAGTTTCACTAAGGCCAAATGCCGGGTGCTGCACTTGGGCCACAACAACCCCCAGCAGCGCTACAGGCTTGGGGAGAAGTGGCTGGAGAGCTGCCAATCAGAGAGGGACCTGGGGGTGTTGATTGACAGCCGGCTGAACAGGAGCCAACAGTGTGCCCAGGTGGCCAAGAAGGCCAGTGGGATCCTGGCTTGTATCAGCCACAGCGTGGCCAGCAGGGACAGGGAAGGGATCTTACCCCTGTACTTGGCACTGGTGAGGCCACCCCTCAATTACTGTGTTCAGTTTTGGGCCCCTCACTCCAAAAAGGCCATTGAATGACTTGAGCGTGTCCAGAGAAGGGCAACAGAGCTGGTGCAGGGTCTGGAGCACAGGTCTGATGGGGAGCGGCTGAGGGACCTGGGGGGGTTTAGTCTGGAGAAGAGGAGGCTGAGGGGAGACCTCATCGCCCTCTACAACTCCCTGAGAGGAGGGTGCAGAGAGGGGGGATGAGTCTCTTTAACCAAGTAACAAGAGATAGGACAAGAGGGAATAGCCTCAAGTTGCACCAGGGAATGTTTAGACTAGATATTAGGAATTATTTCTTTGCAGAAGGGGTTGTTGGGCATTGGAATGGGCTGCCCAGGGGGGTGGTGGAGTCCTCATCCCTGGAGGTGTTTAAGAGTACGGTTGACCCAGCACTGAGGGATATGCTGTAGTTGGGAACTGTCAGTACTAGGTTAACGGTTGGACTGGATGATCTTCAAGGTCCTTTCCAACCTGGATGATTCTGTGTGTGATAAGGTCAGTCAAAAACCAACATACACCTACAAAATCTTCCTTTTGCAGTGAAGGTACTTATGTGCTCAGGTGATTTGAGTTCACCATTGTAGTGCTGCAGTTGGGTGAGTCTAGTATTTTGCAGTGACTTTGGGGTTTTCTGGCCATGTCTGTACAGCCAGGTTCAGGCAGCCATCTTGCTACTCTGTCCTTGCTTCTGACTGTCATGAAGGAGGTCTAACATACCAAAATAACCCCTGCTCTAAAGCTAGCTCATGTCCCACCAGCACCAGTGGGATGATGCATAACTGTCTGCAGAGGCTGGAAGCTAATCTTCAGAGGAGACTTTAAGAAATCCTCCAGGATTCATTCTAATCTCCATATCTGACACCAAAATAAGTAAACTGGTGCAAAACTGCAATGATGTAGAAGTCTATCTAGTTTCTCAGTTGGCAAACATAAGCAATTGCTACATGCCAGTTTCAGGAGCATTTTGTACTCAGACTTTGTGCACCCTTTTCCTTTTGAATACTAGTAAAGGTCACAGTGGTCTTGGCTACTCATTTATTTCTTTTCTCTCATTGAATTTTTAACAATAACAGGCGTTCATCCAAAGCTCTGGGCTCCTCTACATTGCATTGAAATTCAGAATGTCATTTGCTTTCAGTAAATATATTCAAATGGGTTGCCTTCAAAACCATAAATGACTCACCATACAATCAATCATAATTGCAGGACCCTGAATTTCTCCTCTACGTGTTGTCCTCTAATGCCCAGAAGGAACACATGATGTAACTCATACCAAAAAGTGGTTGGGGAAAAGAAATTGTGTATGATTATACTTATTCTCTAAGGAAAACTTGGTAAGATAAATACAGGACCAGTTTTGACTGGAAAGTGAGACAGTTACATGTAAATTTTATGTTACCACCCAGAACTCTGAGAGTTACTGCACTTAAGAAAACTCATCTCTCTAATCAATAATTAAGCTTCAAAATAGAACATGTGCTTCTCTCTTACTGATTTCCCATAAACCTCACCCATGATATTAGACATATGTATTCACATGCTAAAAGTCTGCTCGTTCAAACACTACATGATCAAAGCTTCCAATCAGATAGAAATGATCAAGGCATCCTCTTATAGGATATAAAGACTTATGCCAAGGAAACAAAGTAAAAGAAATGACTAACTAGAAGGTATCCAAAAGATTTTTTAAATTGTAATCTCATTTTCCTCACAATGCTGTGCAGTTAGGAAAGAAAATAAAAGATTAGGAATCTGATTAGTCCTGATAGATAACAGTGAAACTACTGTCTTCCCCCTGTGCTCTTGGTAAGGTCAGGCATAAGTTTATCACTAAATCATGGCTATGAGAGGTAGAAGAGATCTATTAGGAAATCCTGGCTTCTCTTTATAAGTGTAGAATTGTTCCCTCCAACGTACTTTCTGAGGCTTTGTCTGGTCAAGCATTTAATGTCTCAAAACAGCGAGGCTCCAGTCACTTCCCTTGAGACATGATTTTATTACCTAATAGATCTCAGTGTGAGAGACTGAGTTCCAAACTAAATTTTACTTTTCATGTTGCTAGAGAGTTACTCTGTCCTGGGAACAACTGCCTTAAACCCCTTGCCCTTTATCTTGTGATAAATCTGCTCTGTGTTCATACACCTTTTAACTGAGTGTTAGGCTCCCAGTTTACTGACTTTGTTACTTGAATCCATGCTCTCATCCTCAAGGCTGATTTAAGTTACTATCAACTTTATTTAACCTGCTGGTACTTGATGGGTATGTTCAACAGAATGGTTAA
Organism: Strix aluco; assembly: GCF_031877795.1. NCBI lineage: Eukaryota > Metazoa > Chordata > Aves > Strigiformes > Strigidae > Strix > Strix aluco. The sequence continues at coordinate 91,948,301 of NC_133971.1, read as the reverse complement.
ATTCCCAATAGTCAACACTGTTCTCCTACAGCAAAGCTTGCAAGAAGCCAGCAACAAATATTGTTAAAGAAATATGGGGAGATTGTATCTGTAGATCCCAGCTGTAGATATTCCTGAGAATAAAATAAACAAGTGCAATACATATCAACTTTCCCCTCTGCCTTTTTCATACATTACCTGTCTTCTTTGGGTCTCATTCAAAAACCTCTGAACTAAATGGAAAACTTTCACTGACTTCAATAAGCTTTGGGTCAACCCCATAAGGGCAGCAATTGTGTCTTCCCAAATTGTGTGGCCATGATTCAGTGAGATAGTTCAGCACACAACTGCTTTCTATACTGGAGTTATCTCAGGGCCTTCAGTGAGATTTTTCATACACTAAATAAGTATGTGCTTAACCACCCTGCTAATTCTTCATATTTAATATGCAGTGAGCCCTATGGACATACGCTTCGCTGGGTAAAAAACTGTCTGGATGGCCGGGCCCAAAGAGTTGTGGTGAACGGAGATAAATCCAGTTGACAGCCGGTCACGAGTGGTGTCCCCCAGGGCTCGGTTTTGGGGCCACTCGTGTTTAACATCTTTATTGATGATCTAGACGAGGGGATTGAGTGCACCCTCAGTAAGTTTGCAGATGACACCAAGTTGGGTGGGAGTGTTGATCTGCTCGAGGGTAGGGAGGCTCTGCAGAGAGACCTGGCCAGGCTGGAGCGATGGGCTGAGGCCAACTGGAGGAGTTTCACTAAGGCCAAATGCCGGGTGCTGCACTTGGGCCACAACAACCCCCAGCAGCGCTACAGGCTGGGGGAGGAGTGGCTGGAGAGCTGACAGTCAGAGAGGGACCTGGGGGTGTTGATTGACAGCCGGCTGAACATGAGCCAGCAGTGTGCCCAGGTGGCCAAGAAGGCCAGTGGGATCCTGGCTTGTATCAGCAACAGCGTGGCCAGCAGGGACAGGGAAGGGATCTTACCCCTGTACGTGGCACTGGTGAGGCCACCCCTCGATGAGTGGGTTCAGTTTTGGGCCCCTCACTCCAAAAAGGCCATTGAATGACTCGAGTGTGTCCAGAGAAGGGCAACGGAGCTGGTGCAGGGTCTGGAGCACAGGTCTGATGGGGAGCGGCTGAGGGAACTGGGTTTGTTTAGTCTGGAGAAGAGGAGGCTGAGGGGAGACCTCATCGCCCTCTACAACTCCCTGAGAGGAGGGTGCAGAGAGGGGGGATGGGTCTCTTTAACCAAGTAACAAGAGACAGGACAAGAGGGAATGGCCGCAAGCTGCACCAGGGCAGGGTCAGACTGGCTCTTAGGAAGGATTTCTTTCCAGAAGGGGTTGTTGGGCATTGGAATGGGCTGCCCAGGGCAGGGGGGGAGTCCCCATCCCTGGAGGGGTTGAAGAGTCGGGATGACCCAGCGCTGAGGGATCTGGTGGAGTTGAGAATGGTCAGTGTGAGATTAATGGTTGGACTGGAGGATCTCGAGGTCTTTTCCAACCTAGATGATTCTGTGATTCTATGAATATCAAATGTTGTATTTCTATTACTATGACAATAATTCAAAACACAAAGCCAATTACTCTACTGGCATGGTCTTGTGTATTTACACTGCTCAGAAATCTGTCCCTTGACTTTATAACAGCATGCTAATACAAGTTTCTTTCACTAACCTCTCTAAGAACATCATACAAAATAAAAATCAAACAGAAATATAAACTTCATAACCTCTGATAAATGTGGAGTAAATCCAGTGAAAACATTTTTGATAGAACAATTTTATGTGTAAAATGAAGGCTCATTGAAACTGGAATGTTTTGTAGGATCATGATGATTTCAATGAGATTTTATATGGGAAAAATGTCCCAGTAAATTGCTTTGATTTTCTTATTTGTGCCACTAATATAGAAATGATTTGTTTTGACAAAACGAGAGATGCATTTTGAGTTTACCATATTGTTCTGTTTTGACTTATAGCAACTACTGATTTAATCATGTAGTTTAATATAGTGTATTATATTCAATATTTCATTACAGTGTTTTTCAACATTATAACAATGAGACATTTCTACTTTTCTAAAATATTACGGCAATATTTCTCCATAAGGATTTTCAAAATTTCTGTTCTCTGAAAGTTTCTCTTTAAAAGCTTGAAATTTTTACTCCAGTCCAACCTGAAAACATGATTTCAATATGTTCACAGCACTCACAAAAGTCTGAATTTCTGGACGCTTGTAGCACCAACTCAGTTATATGTATTTGCTGGTTGAAACAACCACAGATAAAGCCAGCTACAGTCAAATTTGTGTATATTAGGTCCAGATTCTCAGCTATTACAGTTGCAGTCTGACCCAATGCCTTCCTTTGCCCTGCATATCCTCGTGACTGACCCTGAATCTTCAGTTTCAATCACAAGTTAAACTTTTATGAAAACTAGATGAATTTTAGAAAAAATATGCTAAGTCAGCAAGATTACATTTTATGCATAGATATGAATAATCAGAGTAAGCTACAGGTAAAGGAGAATCCAGATACCTGGAGCTCCTGGTTGGACACCAGCTGTTCCTCATCCTGCACCACTTGCTCACCCCAAAACCTGGTGGTTGAAGCACCAGAGTCATTAGAAATCCTGCTCCGGGATTCCACACTGTAGTACATGGTAGTGAGCCACACATGGCCACATTTTGTTTATGACAGATGGCTCTTCCCAAAAATATGATGTGCGAGATTGTGCTGACTTGGACAGTTCTGCATAAACTGTGGGGGTTTGACAGGGTGTAATATACTTTTTTTGTTTACTTAAAGTCTAGAAGAGAATGGGCCAAACCCAGTGAAGAACAGCCTGTTTCAAAGATATTACGGCTGGAAAATGTTGTTTCTCACAGAGATCATCTCTCTATAATAAGTTTCATGGTGATCCTGTATGGTGGGGGAAAAAACTATGCAGACTGGGAAAAGAGTCAATCACATGATATTCATTTGTGTGTTATCACGGAAATGTCTGTGAGAGGAAAAGGGAACTTCTGCTCGTCTCCACAGCTCAGCTCAAAGCCAGCCTAGCTGGAAACAAGCTACCTCGTGGCCTAGAAACTACTCATGGGAGCCATGTGAAATTTAAATGTAAGAAGAAGAATTTGTCAGTGATGAACAGGCACCCTTGGAGAGGCTGAGTTGATGGACAATTTGCAAAAGTCAGTTGGGAATTGGACCAAACAAAACACACATGCAACCTAGCTTGAATGACAGCTTGGAAGAGCCATGCTGAATTTCCCAGCAAGCTGGGAAGCTGTAGCTCACACATGGGATTTGCTGTACCTTTGTTTTTTTTTTTTTTTTCCTAAACTTTGTTGAATGTTTGCTAAATGGAGAATGCATACGTAATATGGGGTTAACTGAAACTTTTCCTAAAGCCTGAGGATTATGATTCATCATGAGATAGTGGGGATACTTTTATGGCCCTCAACCAGTATAGATTAGTATAGGTCTGGTGAGGTTAATGTGGCTGAACTGATTTGTGCCAGCCGAAGATCAAGTTCTGTTTTAAACGTTTTACTGAAAAAAGAGAAATTAATTGTTTTGCCCCAGATTTTTCCAGATGTTCTGGGCTGGAACCTGTTACTGAAACGGGATCTCTCATCCCCTTTGGCTTTTCAGATTACACAGCAGACAGACAGACAGAACACAGAGGGCATTTTGGTTGCAGCTTCTATTTTTGTCACTTCCTCTGAACTGTGTAAAACTCCCATGACTAAAATGTCTTTCTTTGGCATGGGGGAATCACATCTATTGGGATGATATAACTAGAGTTGCGTGGGAAGCATTTTTTTCCTAGACTAAGAAACTGATATTAAAATAAAATACCATTACATTCCAAATTGAGATCTTTGGAAAAGTTCATGGGAAATAAGAGAGACTTATCCTCAAAACAGTCGGTTACCTCACTCCTGGTTTAAAATGTGTGACTTCACAGCATTTCAAAGCCCATGTTTTTAGGTGCATGGGAGGAGCCTCCTCTTCTGTAGTTGTCACATTGATTGGAAACTCCTTTCAAGAAAAAAAGTAAACCATATGTGCTTCTCTGAACAATTTTGTTTCCATCAAACGAACATTTGTTGATGACAAAACAGATTGTTCCAAAAATTGGTAAGAATTCACAAAGTAAAGTTTGCCTAACCTTTTGGAGCCCTTAACTGAAAAGCCATGGCTTGAAAGCAGCTGAAATCTGCCTGCTTAAAGAACGTGATGCCTTTCCCTCTGCAATTAGTGTGGCTGAGTTCTGCATGGAAAAGCACTTCCAAATTTCCTCACTGGTCTCACCAGGTTTTTCTCTCAGACTGTGTAATCCCATGATTATGTGGTGATGTTGATGCAACATGACATGGTATGTCAGTGGAGTTTCTAACAACTTATTTTGTAGCAATGAAGCAGCTTGCCTGCTTAAACTGAAGCAGAATTAAGTAAAAGAAGGAAATCTGATAAACACTATTGAAGTCTGCTGGCAGGTAATTGGCAGTCTTTCCTGGAAGTTTCAACTACTGATGTGCACAAAATACTTAACAATCTTCCAGTCTACTCAATAGATATCTCTGCCAGTCCATTCAGTAGATATCTGTATTTAGCAATATTTCAGGAGGCTACTTGACTGGTTGACAAAAGGTCCTCCAGTGTCAACTTTCTGTATGAGCACACAGATCAAATCCTTAAGCTGGTTATGATATGCCCTTGGACATTTCCTTAGCTGGGGCTCATAGTCCTGTTGGCCTTTTCATGCACCTCTCAGAGTGATTGGCTTTTGATCACAAAGGGTAGGAATGGGTATGATGGTCTTGCAGACACTATTTAGGTCTCTGCTGCTACAGTCTCTCCTTAAAAAGAGGAATGTGTTCCCCCACTTGAAATTTCAAGACTTTGTTAAAGATCTTACCCTTCAGTTGAGAAAATACATATTTCTCTCTTTGTACAGGAATGCAATTTAGCTGGAATCCTATTAGGAAAATACAAATGCACTCCAAATTGTATAACAATAATCCCCTCCCCAGCCTTTCTAAGAGAAAGGTTAATTTGGTCTAAGGTGCAACGAAAGATCAGGGAAGATTTTGTATGTTGTACAACGTTGTCAAACCACAGATGAACATCTCTGAACACTGGCTGATTACGGAGGCAGTGCTGAATCCAGAGTGTGAAAAAGGGCTTTTGTGAAATGTCAGCTGGTAATAGTGCATTGTGGTGTATCAGGGAGCACTGGAAAAGAGGTAACAACCTACTGAGCTGGGGTAGCACAGATTCAGTTGTGTGAAATTCATAGGTTTTTATGAATAGGATAGGATAACCCATAGGATAGGTTTTTATCTATACCTATAAACCCATCGATACCTATCATACCTAATTCATCTATCTATACCTAAAAATCTTAAACAGGTTTGATTTAAACTCCTTTGCAAAGAATATAAGGCAAGGCTACTCAAACTGCAGGGGTTTGATCCAGATCACATGGGGTTTTTTTGGGAGTAGGCTTCTCACTGTTCTCTCAAGAAGCAGTGGTGATGTGGCACCTTAGCTGCACACCATGAAGGCATATAGAAGAGTTGGCATGAGCTGGCACACTCATGCCTCCCAGAGGCGAAATGCTTCCTGCTGAGTGGATGCTTTGGTAATTGAAGCCCTCCCATTGGAAAAGCCATTTGAGAATCAACAACTATAAAACCACGATGGTTATTTTTCACCTATTTCCTAAAAGTGCTCCACTGCAAACAGATATAGCAAGATGATACATGAGAGTCAGTGTTTAGCCTTTGTAGGTGTGAATTATCTCAAGTGTGGTCATCCAGGCTTATTTTCTAAGGTCTTTGAAATGGGTGGCAATAAAATCTCATCTTTGATTTTACCTAAACATCTTAAAAAAAATCAGAAAGAATTAATCTATGAGGAAATGATATCCTGATTTAGAACACTCAAAATGAAATGTAGCAGTCTGAGCTGTGATTTTTAGAAGTGTTAAATGTGTATGATGTTCAGATGAAATCAAGAGGAACAGGAGGGTGTTGTTTAGCCACAGTTTCACACCTTCATCACTAGTGAATGCTCACTTTGCTGGTCTAGTCTACACTGGTCTTGAAAGACAGCTGCTGCTCTCTGACAACTCTTTGGAGTAGAAAGTGTTGCATGTTTTGCTCTTCACCCTGCACTGGCCAGAGGAACCAAATTCACCTACAAGTTGTAATGGCCTGAGAGCACACTGCAAGTGGGCTGCGCTGCCATAAATGGCTGTGAGAGTGCCCTTTTGCTGAGACTTAAAATGTCTCTTCACCTACAGCCCAGTCTCAGTGCATACACCTCGGTGAGTTCTGCCATCTCAGGTGAGGCAAAGGTGATCGTCTACTTGTACATACCCCCGTACCAAAGGCATAGGTAACTCTGGGGCTCCCAACTCCTTTTATAGCTAGTACATGTAGACACTTGAAGGCAGAATTCAGCTGACCTGCTTTAGATGCCTACTGCAGAAAAGATGAATCATGTCCCAGAAGTGCTATTTCTTTCCAACACCTTTTTGGGATGTCTGGAGAACTAGCTGAGATGTAGATATCTGTATTGTTGATGTCTAAAGTTAGGCAGGATTAGTCCATTCTGATGGAATTTAAGATATGATACTGTGAGTGAGCCCACGCTGCCCTTGGCTGTGTGATTGTTAGATAAAAATAACAATATACAAATGCAGTGGTCAAAAACAACACAGACAAACAGACTTGGTCTCAGCTCAGCTATTAAAATAGCTGTACAACCTGTGGGACCAGCTGACTCGTTCCAGATAGCTCAAAATGCAGCCAGGAACCCTGAAGGCTTCATTATGAAGTTAGCAAAAGCTTTGACATCTCAAGATGCTCCTGAGAAGGGGCCGTCTTTGTTGGCCACAAGACTGCTAATCTCCAAAATCTGGTGAGTAACTGTCTTGACATATGATTAGTATATTTTATTAACTTGTCATGGATGATTATTGGTTTAACAATAACAATTAGAGATGGATAAACATGCAGTAGTCAGATCTGGAATTTTTCTTACAGCTTCTGTAATGTCCATGTCTTAAGCACTGTCTTAAGAAGACTGTGAAAAGCAGTACCCCTATTTTTGTGGTAAGTGTGGGTTTTCTTTTCCCAGAAAGTTAGCAATATCTGCCTTGGGTTAACTCAGAGAGAAGCAGGGCACATTAACACCTTCATAAATAGTGGCTGCTTGCATATTGTGGATGTTGTTGCACACACAAATCCAGTAAGAAAGATAAACAGAGAAAGCCTAGAGTTGTCAAGAAAGCATTCCTAAGGACGAAGGACCACAGCCGTAGCTGAGGTCTAGGTCTGTTATAAGTTTGCTTTTCCCTTTATTTCCCCTGAGCTGGTGTGTGACATAGATTCATCTTTATCTTCATTTCCCTACAAATGTCTTTTTGTCTCTTTGGGTATGAATCGTTATTTTCTATTGCAATAAAATGTCACCACCTCTAAATGTATCTCTGAAGAAAATTTTTTGTTCATAATAAAAGAAAGTGATAGAAGGAGAAAGTGAGGAGATTTTCAAAAAGATATAAAGAAATTAGTGATGTGACTGTAGGGTCTTGAGCCTAAAAGTGGAATACAATGTCCACTGAGTAATGCAGTTCTCCCCCTTTACTCTGCTCTGGTGAGACCCCCCTGCAGTGCTGGGTCCAGCTCTGGGGGCACCAACATCAGAAGGACACGGACCTGCTCGAGCGGGGCCAGAGGAGGCCACGAAGATGCTCGGGGGGCTGGAGTAGCTCCCCTGTGAGGACAGGCTGAGAGAGTTGGGGGGGTTCAGCTGGAGAAGAGAAGGCTCCGGGGAGACCTTAGAGCGGCCTCCCAGGACTGAAAGGGGCTACAGGAAAGGTGGGAGAGACTCTTGATCAGGGGAGTAGGGATAGGACGAGGGGTGATAGTTTTAAACTGTCAGAGGGGAGATTTAGATTAGATCTAAGGAAGAAATTCTTCCCTGTGAGGGTGGTGAGGCCCTGGCACAGGTTGCCCAGAGAAGCTGTGGCTGCCCCCTCCCTGGAAAGGTTCAAGGCCAGATTGGACGGGGCTTTGGGCAACCTGGGCTAGTGGAAGGTGTCCCTGCCCGTGGCAAGGGGGTTGGACTAGATGATCTTTAAGGTCTCTTCCAAAGCATTCTATGATTCTATGAATGTGATGTTTCGCTTTGGTGAAATGCCTTTTCACCGGTGTAATAATTTCAGCTGGTTTCAGTTAAGGACTGAGGAAGTGCATGCTCTAGTTACACCAGAAGGTCTCTTTTTGGGGACATCTAATAAGGACTGCAGTACATTTAACCTCAGTCTTTTTTTACTTGAACGCTCATACCCCCACATGCTGCATAGTTGGTGGTGAGGACCCTGTCCTGAAAGGGTGAAAGATTTTCACTCTTTTTCCTGTCACTTAGACAGAATGGATCTGAAATAAGATGTCTCCAGGTAAATGCTTGCAGATCCCTGGGGAAAGATCACCACACTCAGACCAGTCCTGGGCGGGATGCTGAGAGAAAGGGGACCAGGAACAGATGTTGGTGCTGTTTTGTGAGTTTAGCTCTTTGTTCTCTGCGCTTCTGGTAGAACTGTTTGAAAACAGAGTCTGCCTGAAACAGCATCTTTGGGGGATTATTTGTTTTGTTGAGAAAAAGTGAGCAGCTTTATTTTGCTTATAGCTCTGCTACTTTTATTTTGTGTTTTCTGCTTTTCCAGCCAAAAGGAAGAATTAATTCTTTGACCAGCCCAAGTGATATTCACAGAATGGAGGAAAGGAAGATAAATGAAAAGGAGAAAACAAGAGAGAAAAATAATTGTAGTCCTAGGGGAGAAATTTCCATGGAGAGTTTCATGATGTGTTTATGCTGATGGATGCAGACAGGCTGAAGCTCCCTTTCATGAGCAGCCCCAGACCTGAAACATGGTTTGGTTCAGAGAAATGCAGGTTTTCAGAGAGCTTGCTTGTGTCTGGGGGCCATCCAGTCACATTAGGCCACAGCTAAGCTTGAGCCATCAAATCTATTTTAAATACATCTGGAATTCCAGTTAAATGGGGAGACTGCATTAGGGCCTTATTTGGGGTCCTGATTCTCCTGGCTCAGGTGGTGTAGGACCCCTTTTTGGTGTGTGCTGAAGGGCAAAATATCCCTTTGGGTCTTTCTTTGTGTTCTGGTTGCAGAAAGGAACCATTCATCTGAAATCATGGTGAAATCACAGACATTCCTGTCAGCTGAGGTTTTTCCTAAAATCTGTGGAGATATATTTTTTTGAAAAATTAATTGATATTTCAGTGAGGAGCAGCCATTTAAGGCTCACTTTTTTCCTGCATCTTGAGCATCACCTTCACTGAAAAACAGATCCCAGGTAAATTTTAATCAAACCACACTCTTGAATCCTGTCTTTTTGAATGCAGCTCAAAAATATGACAGTCGAAATCGAAGACTTGACACTTGAGATACTGTCTATTTGACACTGCCTTTGTTCGACAGATGTTTGGCCTATTGCAGAGAACAGAGCTAATGGTCTTGTTAGGATCCTGATTAACAACCAGCTTTAATGCATGGCCAAGCTGCCATGTAGCATGGCAATCATTCCGTGCCTCTGTACTTACTATATGACCCTAGCAATAAAAACACTGTTAACTGTCGAGAACAGCTAAAAAAGAAATAACCTTGAAATGGGGAAGCTGAGACAGTGGCATGAGATTTTACCACCATTTTGATAATGAATCTCCCCCAAACTAGGTGCCTTCAGCTATTCAGCAGGTTTGAAACTTGCTGACTCAGAATCCGAATTGTGGCAAGGCTTAAAACCCATGGTGGGACTGGAAAATCAAGCTGAATACCATTTCCTAAAGGTTTAGGTTGCTTTTATCCTCCTTTTTTTTTTTTTTTTTTACAGATCCTTGGTTGTCTGCAGTGAAAATAAGTCACTCTGCTCCCAGAAGACTGGTTTGATGCAAACTAAGAATAAATGTGAGTGTGGAGCAGAGGTTGGTGTGTGTTATGGACTACACTTTACTATCCTATGGACAGTGTGTATCACTGAGCCAGGACTCACTCCTGATGAGGGTAACAAAGCTTGGAAAAAAACCCTAAAATCATTTTCCTCCTCCATGCTACACACCCTTTGTGTACAATCAGAACTCAGTTTCTTGTCCTGGCTTCGGTGCTCTGACTCGTACTGGCAAACATCATAATCCTGTTAACTGTTGATGCAGTTGAAATAAAATGTGTACTGACTCAGGCTTTACTTTGCACAGACACCTATAAACTCCTCCGATGATGCAAAAAATGCACAGGAAACCTCTAATGACTCTGGCAATTGAGTAATCTGAGCTTTCTGCTCTTCTGAGAGCTGGCCTCTGCAGCGGCATACGTGTGGGCACTGGTTCAATACTGAATCAGATGGAAGAGATCCAGCCACTGAATCACCAGTGCCAGCACCTGCCATCTACCTACTCATAAAGTTTATCCAGGCTTAGCCAGGGAGGTCTGCTGGGTACCTCTCCCAGCATGGCAGACCTGTCAAAGCACTCCTAGAGCTCATCCCCTCGACACAGGAAAATAACTTTCAAGACTAAAATACTGGAATAATGGTTGAAACCCTTGATATGCTCCAGAAACAGTAGTTTCCTTTTCAATTCTCATGCACTGTTGAGAATTAAACCCTTTAAGTTTTTGTTTGTTTGTTAAACACAGGATGGACTATTATATTCTTCTCTGGAGACGTTTTTACTTAGAGTTACAGATTGTGGAGAGATATTGTACTACAAACCAACTGTGAAAGCTTATTGTCCCTATCTCCCAGCAATAAATGAATTCCATAAATTGCAATTAATGATGCGGTTGGGGAGCGTAGTTAAATGAGTGGCAGTCCTCCAAATACATTGGCTTTTACTTTAAGAAAGGGCAGAGGTGTTCTGTATTTTGGCAGTACTTGTATGCCTCCTTGTGCCAAGAAAGGCCCACTGAAGCTGGAGAGACATTGCCTACAACAAAGCTGTAATGGCTTAGCATAGCAAACTATCGTATATTTTGTAAAAGCTCTGCTCAATATCCGTTAAATCAGGCCCGAGAGACGGGGGTACTGTTAGTCACCAATGGTTAACACAGACCTAAACTGTGCCTGTACTGGTTGTAAATTTAAATTTGAAATTGTGCTGCTAACTTGTTATACGCTGCTTATCTTTGTAGGGTTCAAAGTTGAGTTGGTGTAGGAAATAAAGGCAATTCTCTGTTCCACAGCTCAGGATGAGTTTATTGCGGGCAAGAGAGTCTAAGGACAGGCTGCCTTTCACTCCTCATTTAACATTACCTGATGCTGCTTATGTTGGACTGATTATGTCACAGCAAAAGCCCCACATGACTTCCTAAATCATTATTAAATTGGTAGGGTCTCAGTCCTGTAGCTCTTCTGGTCCAGAGAAAAATTATTTGTAAAATATCAGAGACATGTCATCAGTTCAACCAAGTCTGCCTGCGTTTGGTAAGAGTCTGAAACAGTAGCTCTGTGCCGCACTCTTGGGCATTAATTTCACTAAAGGCTATCAGATTTGCACTGAAAATTCAAAATCTGATAAAGAGAGAGCAGATACATTGCACTAGAATATCTACAAGCTATGCAGCGTTTGCTTGTTTTTAATGGTGATGTCAGGAGATGGCAGTTTCAGAGTCCAGACGGAAAAATTTGGCTATAAAAGTCGAGGAATCTCATGTAAAGAATTCTGATTTCACAAGAAAAGCTTCATCTATTTTCCCAGCTAAGCTATTTCTGAAGGATACAAGAAGAGACAGATGGTGTACAGAAAGAGGATCTTGTTTTTTAAAAAAAGTGAAATCCATTAATGCACATGTGTGTGTGTGTTATTAGTGCTGAAAAAAAAGCTTTTAAACTTTTACCCCCAAGAGTTTAAATTCATTTACAAAAAAATGAAGACATCCAAGCAGATCCATATGTATCCAACACAGACCACTTTTTTCCACTCAAAAAAAAAAGATAATTAGCAACATTTTTCCGGAAATGTAAAGTTTTGGACTTTCCCCTGCCCTCCCTCCAATTTTCTCTCATTTCACCAAACTCAAAATCGCCTTGTTGCTGTGCCCAGCATCATGAACAAAAGCAGGGAGCAAGTGGTTACACACAAGGTGTATCCATCTAAACTGTGCAACCAAACTCTTTCCTGTACCAGAAAGCTTTTTCAGGTCAGATTTATTTTTTTTTTTTTGTTTCTTTCTTTAAGCTGTTTTGACTGATGCTCAACTAGGCAGAAATGTCAGCTTGGATTTGAAAAATACCTCACCTGCTCAAGTTATAATCCTTTGTATATCATGTACCAGCTTTGTAACTGAATTGGCTCCTGGGAGGGTGTGGGCCATATTGCTCCGGTGGGGCTGTGTGTGCTCGCTGCAGGTGAGGACCTGACTCCTTCCAACAGCTGCTGCCGTTATGTACTCAAATAACACGGCAGCCTTTGTGTTGCTTTGTTTGCACATTTTTGGTATTAAAATATAAAAAACCCCACCCAGCTGTGTTTGTCTTTCCTTTTTTAATGTTTCCTTTCCTCAATTTTCGAAGTATTTGCCACTTCTTCTTTTTTTTTTTTTTTTTTTTTTCCTCCAATGCATATATCCTTCTGTTTCAGTTATGTGTACAGGGCAGTTCTGCTTTCTCTTGACCTTTTTTTCCTTATCCTTTCCTCTCCTGCTGTTTTTTCTGCCCTTTTCTCCTCTCTCTCCTTGTTTCTGATCACTACCCTGTGAGCATCACTGGGCCTATCAACACCACCAATGAAACAGATGCTCCCTGGAAAAAGGCACAGAGGGCTAAATGAGCAGCAACAAGTCTTGGGGAATGTGGCTGGCTGGCAAATATCCAACTACCAGGTGAACCGTGAACTTGCTGTAAAAAAATACTCCCCACCTACAGGCTTCTGCTCCTTCTTGAAGGGGGATGCTCACCGCTGGTTGGCTTGTACGGTATTTGCTGGATGGGGCAAAGCTCCTCAGAAAGCTCGTGAGTGGTCCCATGGACAGGCCCAAGGTTTTCTTCGTTAATATTAGCCTGCCATGGGAACAATTAATTAAGTGCTGACCATGACTAGAGGTGCAGTGCTGAGGTCCATGGAGAGGTTTTTGATTTTGGGGGAAAAAAAGCATTAGGGAAGCTGAGCGAAGGGGTGGGGAGGGTGGTGAGCTGAGCCTCCAGCACAGCATTTCTGTTGCTTCCTTTTGCAATATGCCTGGCATCTTGTGGTTAAATGAGAAGCGCAGGAGAAACATGCTTCGGATATGGGCCACACAAGGGCTGAGCTCGGGAGCTGGGCTTAATTATTAGGTTTTGTGTGTGTGTGCGTTTGTGCACACGTGCAGAGCCGGAATCATTGCCACAGGCTGGGTGGAGCCAGTTTGTGGAGAATATCCAGCTCGGAGTGAGACTACAGTTTATGTCTTCCTTTCACAGCCCACTTTCATTGATTGTTCCTGAACTGAAGTGTTTTCTAAGTGAAAGCCAGCTTACAGGCCCCCAGCTGCCTGCAAAACTTGGCAGCTGGGCTGGGGAGGAAGGTGAGGGCACGAAGCAGTTGCTTTGGATGTTTTACTTGCAGTGCTTCTCAAGTGGCTAAATTTCAGCAAATTGTCTCCTTCTTGGTCCACTGACCACTGTTCCCAGTAGATGTATGGAAGTGGGCAGGGTCCTTCTGGGCTACATAGTGCTGACACTTCCTGTGGCACAGGATTTATGGAATAGAACAGAGCATTGAGAGGAGACAAAAATGTTCTCTTTCAAAAAGCACAAAGATGGGACTGAGGTGCTTATTGCCTGATATAAAAGATACAGGAATTTGTGATTCTGCTTTCAGAATCCTGGATAGGCTGAAAGTCTAATGGAGGTGGTACTTATGAGACGTGTAGGTTTCCATTTGTATTTTGGTTATCTTTTTTAAGTTTCAAATAACTTGCATAGACTAGGTAAACATCAACTACAGGTAGGAGACCTTTCTGAAGGATCAGCAAAGGTCTTCTCTAGTTGATGGTAGCAAACCAGCTGCTTCCTCAAACCTAAAGGGTGTGCTTTGAACCATACAGTCATTCTTAAAAATTAAACAGGGAGCCCTCACATGTTCAAAAGCTATGTCTGCACTATGGTCAAAGGTCGGATGGTACCTTGTGTGGGAATAATGGGATTGACTTGATGTCTAAAACATTGTTACCACCACAGTCTGGCTGAATTAACTTCTTAGGGGTTCACCCATCATTTTGGGTAAAGTCTGAGCTCGCTCTCTGTTCTGCTACTGCTACCCAAATGAGCTAGTTTTAAGTGGTGAGTACATTTACATGAGCTGCAATTACAGCTCATTTGTAGTGCAGCCATGCAAAGAGTTACCTGCATTGTTCAAAGCTGCATCTTCTGAGATGTGTTAGTTACAGTGATGTGAAGCAGACGTAAACTCACTGGGGTGTACCAACTTTGGGCATCCCTAAAATAGCACACCACTGAGTCTGAACTGACAGGTTTGAAATGTTCCTCTTGCTCAATGTCAAGTCCCTCTATTGAGCAGTTAGGACAAGGATTCTATAAGGGAAAAATTTTAACATAGAGACAGGAAAATACTTTAGGAGTGAACAAGGGTATTTATATTGTAGAAAGAGGACAGCACATGGCTGAGAGCAAATTAACTGTCTCAAAAGGTGGATCATATTTTAAGGTACCCTAATATTTCCAAAATTTCAGTATAGGAAATTTGAAGCAGAGTAAAGTTAGCATGGAATAAGCAATACTGATACTATTTTAGAGCCTGACTTTGAGCACGCAATAGCCTCCAGCATGACACAAAAGGCACAAAAATGTAAAAGTAAAATAAAAACTAGATGAGAAATTTATGGCTCAGATGTTTAATGAGGGGTGACAAAACCTTCTTTCTTTTTAAAGATGTATCAGATTGATGGCAATGAAATCTTATTATCTAATATAACTAGGACAGTGGGTAGTGCTGTGAGAGAGCTTTCTCCACAGTGGTGTATCTGCTGAGTAGATATTTTCAGTAGCCAATGTTATCACCCTGTCACCTTTGCCATGCAATAAATATACCACAGCTTAATAGCCCTGATTTGTTGAGCTAGGTGCAAGGATCAGTGGGTGAAATGTATGATCTGCCTTGTGCGGCAGGTCAGGCTTAGGTGATCCTGTTGGTCTCTTCTGACCTTAAAACCCATGAACCATAGCACTGTGGTGAATACTTCCCACATAAAAAACAGAGTCCAGAACCAGAAGAAAGACAGCTATGGAGCAGAATGAGATCTGGGAGGCTATATGGGAACTCAGGTTGTCTCCTTTCAAAACCCTTTTGAACAAGGAAAGTAGTGATCTGCAAGTCCAGGAGCAGGAGGATTTACAGCCCAGGAGCTCCTGTGTGCTGCCTTGGTGCAAATGGTTGGTGCACACCAAAAGGGCTGTCATGGAGCAGAAAGGCCAAAGCCCGGGAAAAGTTGGAGGTGTTTCAAGTATGATTTTTAAGTGCCTAAATCCAAAATTGTGATGCTGATTCAGCTGTTATTTAGCCCCACAGGCAGTTACATTTCAAGGGCACCTCAGATTTTTATGCTTAATTTTTCCAGATGCCTAAAGTTTTTTCTCACTCCCAATAAATTTCCAGAAATCAACAATGACTTTGGTTTTCTCCCCTGAGAAGCATGAGCCAATTGGTTGTCTCAGATTACCTCCAAGGCTGGGGTTTTTGACTTTTGCCATTTTATAAAACACCAGAAGGGAGACCCTTTGTTCGTACAACAGCACTCACACACAAAGGCGATACCCACACCCAAGCCTTTCCCTCCATGAGGGTGTCAACTCCCTGTTTCTGGTCTCCCAGAAAACTGCTGTAGACACTAGTTTGTAAAGTGGTGTAGGAGGGAATTCAAGAATCATGGTCAGGAGGAGAGAGGTTGGTTCAGCTCACTTCCAGCAGCATATGAGAGCAGCTGGATCTGCTGTCAAGGGTAGAAGAAGTTGGAGTTTTACAAGAAAACCACCGAGAATGGCCAAGCAGAAGTGGAAGATTTAGGCAGATATAGTGTTACTGTTCATACAAACAGTATAGTCGGTCTTGGAAGGCAATAAGTTAGTGTTGGATCTCAACTTTATTCAAATCACAGTAAGTGGTCTTTTGTCTTTGAAAACAGATTTTCTTTTTTAAAACCACAGAAAAATACAGAAAGACACCTAATCAAAAACCCTATTTAAAGTAAGGATCGTTAAAATGCAATATTTGCTATATAAGTTTGTCTGTGACAGTAAGCTGTTATCTCTCTTGTCTGCTCCAAATATAACATTTTATCTCCTGCTGAAGTCCAAAGATGGCTTTCTTTTTCAAATAACCATCTATTTGTACAATAAACCAAATTACAATGTCAGCACCGAGCATCTCTCAAAATTCTTATTTTATGAATGGTCTCTGTTTTAATAAATCTTCCCCCTGATCAGATCCCAGTAATTCCCCTCAGAAGTCAATGGGAATTTTTCCTTTAATATTCACAGAACAGATCTTGAATAAAATGCCTTGGAAAAAAGGAGTTACTGAGTGAACTGAAGAATTAAAAAGTGCAGTTTCTTCTGGATTTGTGCCCTGTTTTCCTTCCACCCCATTGGGATGACCTCAGCTTTCTGAGGTATTTCTGTCCCCCAGGTGCTGCCAACGGGATGCAATCCCTGTGTACATCCCCAATTTCTGTCCTCATGGACACTCTCTGATTCTTCCTCTGAGCCTCAATTAACAAGAATCAACAATTGTGGCTCTTAGAAATACATATGTTGATTAGTGACCAGTAGTCTCATACGTGAAGGCCAGCTGGGAGATAAAACTGAACAGGAAAGCTACTGATTTTCATGAAAAATACTGGAATTTATTATGTTTAAGGCCTCTACCCTCCTGTCAAAGTTGATCAGTGGGTTTACAGGTTACTGAAAGAGACTGACAGATGGCTGGACAAGGACAAATTATGATCACACAACCCCTGTTTTCTTAGGCTAAAGACCATGATTAACTTCTGAAAAACAAAATTCAATGTACCTGGATTAATCTTATCTCTAGCAGCGATTTATAAGCAATTTACGGAATAACATGCAACATGAGTTATGTGCTGGTGATGTACATCTAAAACTTTTCCAGCATTACGAACTTCTAAACTTCTGTTTTTGATAGCATCCTCCTCCACACAGCAGCAAATTCAAGTCAGCCGAAGAGATAAGCAGCTTATCTATTTTTAAGTTGCTTTTCTTTCCTCTTTCCTGCAGCTACTTCATCAGTTAGAAAGCTCATGGAAAAAGGGCATTCCTAGGAGAGATTCACTAAGTGAGAGAAGGAAAGAGAAAAATGCAAACAGAGCTGATCCTCAGTGATTTGAAATGTCCCCCAAATACTGTCACAAATAGATACATGTACTTCTAACTTTGCTTCTTGGGATTTTTCTTTCTTATGCATCATATGCTAATTATCTTACCAGTCAGCCTGCAACATTTGATTTGGCATTTTTCCTGCTTCTTGCTTGTAAATTTACATCAGAGAAGAGAGAGGGCAAAATTATTAATGAAAATGAATCCACAGGTGTCTTTCCAGAGGAAGGGAGCAGAACTAGCGTACAAAACAGACCCCACTTTCAGGTTTCCTTTCAACGCATTTACATTTCATTCAGAACCCCACTAATTTGCATAAGCAAGAGGATAAAAGCAGTAACAAACATCTCAGCTGGTTCTGAATTTGCCCCCCAGACAGAATTATGTGTCTGCTGTTCCTCTCTGTGTGTGCTTCTCTCAGGAAGCAAACAGCAGGGTGTTTGCTTGCTGGTCTTGGCTCTCTTTAGTGGCATCCCAAGTTGTGCCCAGCAAAAAGAGGATTTACCAGTGACCCGAGGCATGGTAGGTGGGATTTCTCCAAGCAAAAGTGTCTAGAGCTGAGCTACTGCAGAGAAGGAGGGACTTCATGAAGCCTGATATGAGATGAATTACGACCTAACAAGAGCTATTTAGCTCAGCTGATATTTGCTCTGATGAAGCCCCCTTCATGACCACTGGGCGCTGGAGAAATGAGGAGGAACCATGGAGGAGGTATCAGCAATGTCACAAGTGGTTGAGGGGGAGCGAAGGAGGAAGGATGAGCTTTTTTTCCCTCTTGATGTGTATGTACATGCCTGTCTTCTCCAGCCGCTAGAGTAAATTAGTCGTAGTTGTTCAATAAAATGGGAGACATCACACAGCAGTAAATCTGGAAGATGGATGTGAACAGAGGAGGATGCACAAGAAGATCAGCTCAGAGCAGATATGCTGCTTGAGGAAAAAGTGCTTTTTTTTCCCCCAATCAGTTAGGAGGTACCTTTTCACCAGGGAGTGACAACATGCAGGACAACAGCTAGGCTGATTTGCATGTCTAACTTCAGTAAATATAGCAACAAGTGTGGGTAGCCGTTAGATGCTCACTGCTCTTCAGGTGATGAAATGTGGGCTCACCAGTCTGTCTATAGTGCCCTGCTTTTGAAAACTCAGTGTATGCATGTTCGTAGTAGGATGGAGTCAACCATTTTTTTGTCTGTAACAGAGTTGTCCCTTAGCCCATGATATGAAAGGTGGGTAGGAACTCTATCGGGGAGTGTAGGGATAGGATGAAGGGTAATGGTTTTAAACTGACAGAGGGTAGATTTAGATTAGATGTAAGGAAGAAATTCTTCCCTGTGAGGGTGGTGAGGCCCTGGCACAGGTTGCCCAGAGAAGCTGTGGCTGCCCCCTCCCTGGAAGGGTTCAAGGCCAGGTTGGACGGGGCTTTGGGCAACCTGGGCTAGTGGAAGGTGTCCCTGCCCGTGGCAGGGGGTGGGACTAGATGATGTTTAAAGTCCCTTCCAATCCAAACCATTCCCTGATCCTATGATTCTATATACAGACAAGCATTCATAGCCCAGTGTTCCACTAGACACGATTTCTCCAATTTCCTGTTTGGATGGTTATTTGCTCTCTGACCAAAAGATTCACTTCAGTTTTAATCTGCTACAATTTGCCACTTATGACTATTGAAAATTTTCCATCAAAAGAATGTTTTTTATTAGAGGCAAATTCAGTGAACTGTCCCCCAAACAATGAATCAAGCAAATGAAAAGAAAAACACCTTTGATTGAGAAACTGAAAATGTCAACAGCAAATTCCACTGCTTTTTTTTTTTTTTTTTTTTCATTCTTAGGTGTGTATTTCCACTTGGCTTTTTTTTTTTTTTTCCTTCCCTGATTTTCAGCTGCAGAACAATGAGAAGTCCTTGGCTTTTAGTTTTTTTTGCTCAAAAAATTCTGATCAACCTGTGCAACCAACCTATGGCTTCAAAACAACCCGATTCTAATATAATTTGCATGAGTCCTATATCACCCAAATGCTCCTGACAATTCAATGAACTTTGTCCTGCATTTTACTGGAATACTTATGAACAATATTGGGCACAGCAGAGCTGTTAATGAAACTGGAACAGTATAATTACAACACACTCATCCTTGAAGATGCAGGCAGATGTGGGAAAGTGTACTCCATTTGTCTCATTGAAATACCATTGTAAATTACCTCTGTGCTAGCTACATTTAAATAGGAAATAAAGGGAGAAAAATCTTCCTTGATGATGACAAGACAAGAATATCCATAAAAAGGAAATAGAAATGACATACTTCTTTGTCTGTGACATACATTTTTTACATGGCTTAGGGGGTTTGCTTCCTGAGAGTTTACACCGTCAACTGTCAGGGCCTTTCCATGCATGATTTATGCATGCATAATAAAGACATTGTGGTTGAGGAACTGATCTGTGATTTCCAGCAGCTTTGAAACTAACTAATAAAATATACAGCATATGAATAATATAGGGTTTAGTTAAAAGGCATCAAGTTTTGAAAAATGGGAGATGTATTTATTTTCCATTGCTTTATCTGCTCTTTTTTTTTTTAAAGGCAAATTGAATGACAGCTCTTAAGGGAGACATTTCCAATCCAGGGACCAGGCTGTGCACAAAGCATTGCATGTGCCCCCTCACTCCCGTTGCAGATCCCAGGCCCTCCGTGAGAGAGCAATTGGTAGTACAAACCCAGTACAAGTCATCTCAGATTAGATTTGGAAAAGGACAGACTGTGAAGCTCT
The DNA here is from genome assembly GCF_031877795.1 of Strix aluco. Lineage (NCBI taxonomy): Eukaryota > Metazoa > Chordata > Aves > Strigiformes > Strigidae > Strix > Strix aluco. The sequence continues at coordinate 91,928,127 of NC_133971.1, read as the reverse complement.
TGGAGCGTGCATTTGAATAAGCTCCTCCTAAAATTTCATGATATTTCATATACCACTTTTGCAGCAAGGCTCGTGTGCTAGTAACACTGACTAGTAGTATGAATTTGCAGTGTCGAGAGGCCATCAGCAGAGATCAGTGTGGGCATAGTCCCACCGTGCGATGATGAGCAGTGCTGTGATGCTCTCAATCCAGTGAATCTTGCTGAAATACATCACACCCAGCTCATTAGCCTGCACGCATTCCTGCCTTGCACAGACAACAGGGTTAGGTTATAGAGCTGTTTTTCTCGGTGCTACTGTTGGCTGCTTGCAACAGAGGACAAATGCACTGTAAGAGGCCACATCCCTTCTGAAAATCTCACTAACTCAGAGACTAGATGAAAGAGGCTTTTTTATTTTATATGATAAAATCAAGATACAGAAACTCAGTGATTTGGATAGAAACACGTAGGAAATCTGTGTTAACCAATCCCTAATTCCTGCTTTCTTGTCCATCCCTGTGAAAGGATTAATTTTAAACTGATAGAGCTTTCTTAGGTGTCTAGGGAAATTTTACTGGTGCTGTGTTGCAGTCACATTTCAAAATTTGCCCCTGTTCAGGTTAATGAAATGAAATGGAGGATTAGATCGTGCTTAATGACAACAAGAACATGGCAAAGGTACAAAACCCTTCAGGAGTTATCTCCAAATCTACATTAAAGTTCTCATTTGGCTCCGTAAGTAGGGAAAGTGGACAGAGATCCTTCATAGCCTCAGAACCTATTTTAATTATCACCTCCCTGGATAATTATTAATGGGGGAGGAGAGAACTGCCTGCAAGTGCAAATGCTAATGGGTTCCCCTGAGAGCATGAGTCCAGAACATCAAGGAACCTACAATGGACTAACAGCCTCTCCAACACGTTGCTGCTGGCTTGGATGGGAGATGCTGCAGTTGAGATGCTGATGAGATTCCTCAATGACTGGAAGACTAAACTGCATGTCTTTATAAAAACAAAGCTGTGCCTGGACTGAAATATCCAGGGGGAAAGGAAATTGTATAGCTAGAACTTGGGATTTTGACACAGTCAAATGCTGTCAGAGCGAATAGGGAAGGGAAGGTGAAAGAGGATCTGAAGGAGGTGGGAGCTGTGTCTTCACCACTGGTTAGGGTGCTGCTTTTTAATAACAACTCTCTGAGTGATTTCTAAAGTGGAAGGAGGCCTCATAATAAACCAGAGAAGGGAACTGGTTCATACTTGCACCATGTCAAGGGGATGACAAGGCTTGTTTGAAAAAATAAAAGCCCAGACACTTGTGGCACTCAACATGCATCTGTACCTCGGCAAAGTCAGGTCCTGAGGTGTTATCTCCACTCTAGCACATCAGATCTTTGTTAGACCATTAACTAAGTTTATTATTCAAAATCACCCACTTCCCTGTTAGGTGTTCCAGGCGCTAGATGAAACGCCCATTTGAAGGGACTGTGATGAGCAGGCACTGATTGTATTAAAAAATAGTGTTTTTCTCCAGAGTCTTGAAAACATTTCTGTTGTGCTTGGAGGGAATTTAGCACATAGGTGCCAGTGCAGAAGATGGAGTCAGAGGAAATGATTCTTCCACTTTCTCAGGTGTTTTCCCCTGAGGTTTTTCCTCCAGCAGAAAACAGTCTGCAGAAAAGCTTTTGCATGGAGGAGGCATCCAAATATAAGAACATTGTTTCTTTGGTAGCCAGTTTGCTCTGAAAGTAACTTAAAATGGGATTTCACATTTGTTTTTCCTCCCAAGCTTTATGCATTGAGTTCACAAGACTCTTTTTTCAGCCTCTTCCAACTGATCACCAAATCTGAGAGCTGGCTGGAATTCATCCCAGCTCAAACACAGCCCTCCAACCGTTTAGTGATCATTGAGGTCGGTCCCACCCTTGCTGTACAATCTCTTTCCCACTATAGGACCTCCTGGAGGGCCCCGTGAAGCCAGGGGCAAAGCTTGAGGCAGTAGTTGGGAGCAGATTGCTCCCTGGCCACCGTACATGAATGCTGGGTCATTGAAAAGCACATGAGAGTGGAGCAGTTGATGTGGTGACAGATGGGCCAAAAACTTAGGAGAATTACCCCAGATTGATTTGCAGGAATGTTTATCATCATTTGGGTCACATCTTCTCTGCATTTTATACTGGGAGGATGGTTTGGGTTCTGCCCCATGACCAAGCCCTCAGGGCTGTCTGTAAAGCATTATTTCTACATTAAGACTAGAGAGAAGAAAGCTTCCATGGGCTGTCTAGAGGAGGACTAATAGGTCTGAATGCTCTTAGAGGCTTTATGAACAAGACAAAACCTGGTGCACTGTTTTCTAGGATCGGTCTACATATGGGCCTTTTGGAGGTTGGTACAGAGAGTAACCAAACTAGCTCCAGAACCAGCAGCTGCATCTCAGTTAATTAGTGCCCTGGGGTCAATTAATCTGCTCATATCACCATATTGCCTTGACTGTCATGCTTTCAGAGCCCAAATCTGGTGTCTTGGCATGGTGGAGACAGGACGTTGGCTGTTCTGACTCTGAAAGGTGGATGGGGTAAAAAACTGCTGGAAGGCAGCAGGTAAGAGCCTGCATGCAGGGTGAGGAGAGGGAGGGGTGCTGGTGCTATGGTCAGAATTGGACCATGCTCTCATGGACCCCCTCCCCAAATCACACAATTAAATTAGTCAATTTATAGGCAATGCTGCCTCTTCTGTGCTGCAGTTCTCTGTAACAAAGACATAGTGCTACAGCTTTCTCCCCCTCTGTCTTCTGCAGCTGTCACCACCTCATGCCAATAGTCCAACATTAAGAGTGTTTTGAGCTAAAAAGCCCTGCTTGGATGATCATGCTTATCTCAGCTGAAAGGCTTTCAAAGCCCAGCTTATCCAAAATATGTGTGATACACACCACGAGTCCAATCATCCCCCTTATAGCCATCTATAAAAAAGTTGTTTTTTACAACCAAGCTTTTCCATTATAATTTTCTTCCATTCTTGTTTCAGCTCACTAAACATTAACCACCATGACCTACTGCATAAACCCAAACCATATTAAACAGATTAGGTTTATAGCCAAATCCTAACACCCTATTTGGGGTGTTACAATGCCTGGCTCTTTCTACAGTTCTGTGGGTCGGGGTTTTTTTTGGACAAAGTTAAATCTTTTTATTCGACTGAAACATTTTGGATGTGTTTAACACCACACTGCTAAAGCAAAACACATAGACGGAACCAATCCATTTATTTAAGAACAGCACTAAAAAATAAACCAAACATGAGCCTCAAACCTATCTGCAATGTATACCAAAACTTGTAAAAGGAACCGACAAGTTTTTATGAACTAGCTTATATATATATGTGTGTATTTACATTTTAATCTCGTGGATTGTATTTATGTCAGAACATAGGAAATGGCCTCTACCTTTCAATTTACATTGTGGCTCAACATAATCACATGCTTTCCCATGGATAAGAACCCACTACTCCTAACAGAGCTGGCAGCAAGCTGATATAGAAAAGAACATTGCTGAATATCACAGTTTTAGTTTCAAAGGAAAAGGCAAGGGGAAAAAAGCCACATAGGGTGACATCAGCTGACAAAAGGATAAATGACAGGTCCAAAAATTCAGATAAATCATCATCAACTAGGGGCATTCTGAACAGTGTCTCCACAGAATCAGTCCTATGCTTGAGGCTACCAGATGTTTTCATCAGTAATCAAGAATTAGGTATAAAGTCACCACTGACAGAATTTGCAGCTGATGAAGATTGGTAGAAGTATAAATAACTGCAGGGACAGTGTAAGTTAAATCACTGGTGAAGCTTGGTTTATTCAGGCAAAACATGTTTTAATACAGCCAAATGCGATGCGGACCCTGAAGGAACACAGAATGCATGCTCTGTTCCTATCACATCATTATGAAATTTCATACCTAGGAAAGGGACAACCTTCCTGCAGGCAAGGAATGTGAGCGATGTTTATACGGGAGAGGTCATGATGGGTGAATAACTCAACCTGAGCTCCATGCTGTGCCAAGACACTCAGTATTCCTGGTTGTTCCAGGATATATAGAGATCCCTGAATGAAGAGACATGGCTGCTGTGAATGGTGGGAGGGAAGTCCCAGCAGAGGTGTCTGACCTTGGTCCAAGGGGTAGCTAGCTTTCAGCCGCCCACCATCAGGAGTAGCGCTGTGTTGTGTAAAACCTGTTGTCCTCTGGACAAGAGCTGAGTAATGAAAACAAAGGAGTTCCAGCCAAAGAAACTATGCCTTCATAGTAATACGTTTGAAAGTATTTTAATTAAAATCTGGACTAAATGATATAGGCAGTGAACAGGGAACGTGATATAAATATGACATGATGAATTCCTAAATGGGTGAGTATGAATGATACGGCTTAGAAGCAGATAACACAATTTACAAAGAATTAAAGTCTATGCTATATGTAATACTAAGGAGCCCAGTCTGCTTGGAAGTGAGTTTTACCTAAGTGCCTGTGGTCCAGAGACCAAATTTTCAACAAAGATCTGGGAGCCGACAGGAACCTCTATCTGACTGTGAGTTCAGGGTCTCCACTAAGAGCTGAACATTAATTTAGTTATCTAGATAAGGCAAGCAAATCTACCTAACTTGTTGTTAGTGGTCATGCTTATTACACTCTCCCTGCTTATGCAAGACCCTGATTAATTTTTTGTTTCTGACACATGCCACTTTTGACTTCTTTCCACCTGTTTTTCCCTTACTGGCATTAGTCAGCTAAATTTACCTGAAGGCACAACTCACATTACTACAGAATAATTACTTCTATGACTGTTAGTCTACAGAGCCAAGTTGCATCTAAATATATAGGTATTTATCTGTATGTATATATGCTATATGTACTGCATAAATACTCCATATAGTGTACTTCAGGGCCTTTAATGTTAAAAGTCATGGTTCTTATATGCATTTTCCCACTTCAATAGAATCTGATTGCAGCCTTGCACCTGCGTACAAAATCAGGGTGAGTTAAATGGTAATGATGCATACATCCCAGTTTTCTTTCTTTCAAGGTCGTAAAAAAAAAAAGAAATCTCAGAAGAGAACCAAACAGGGGCAGGAGAAAATTCTTGAGAACGAGAGGCTTTTCAAACTCATCCTGCTTACTTGGACAAGGAGAAGATGGAGAGGTAATTTGACTACTGGAGAAATATTTGTGTGGAGAGAGGAACTGCTTTGGAAAAGGGCTCTTCAATCAGACAGAGGAAGGCATGAGAGGGACCAGTGTGATTTAGAGTGAGATTAACTTTTTGCTGAGGAAGATTACAAACCAGAACATACTGCTAAAGAAAATGGTGGGTTCTGTTTCACTCTTCCTGTAAATCAAGGCTGGGTGTCTCTGTGGAAGAGAATTTTCACTGAACATCGGTTACTGGGATCAGTCTTGGGGGCAGCTGGATGAAACTTAATAACCTGTGACATAGGTGATCTAAGCAAGATGATCCTTCGGCCTTAAAATCCCTGCATCTTGGGGATGGTGAAGAGCAGAGCTCGATATAGCAATGGAAACATAACCAGACTGTAAATACTGGAGGGACAGAGCAATTAGGTCCAAGCAGCTAGGATGAGGAGTGCCATATCATTCATTTTTTACACCTAAATGTCAGCTGGATGTTAAGTGGATGTTTTGGGACCACGAGGGTGGTATAAAGCCTTTGTACACAGAATAGATGCACATAAGCCTTACTCCGTTACTGGGCTCCTTTTATGATCTTTCCTCACTCTGAGCTCTGAGGAAGGAATGTGTTCTGCCCAAAGAGGAATTACATTAAGCAAGGGCAAGGTGCTGCGCAGATACCCTGCAGCACTGGTAATTCCCTTTTAGCTCAGTTTGTGTCTTGCTGTGTTTTTTGTCATGAGAATATGGTATTTCATGAGTGGAAAAAGCTATTTTACCATGCCTTCTCTCAGCTCATGCTTTATTGCAAATATTGATGTTTTACGACATGGATGTTTTATTGTTGAATTTTCTGCTGGGCTGTTACTCGATTTCAGTAATGAATTCCATCTTGTTTATTTATTTATTTACTTATTTTAAGGAGAGCTAACAAGTTTCACAAGAATTATGTGTTGTAGGGAGGTATCTTAGTTAATTCAAAGAAGTAAATTGTAAGAGCAGGAAACCTCAGCATGTGAATTGAATTTTGTAAGGCACACAAAGTGCAATATGTTCTCATCGTGGTAGAAGTCTCTACTGAGATAAAGAACGGCTGCACCAGGCAATGTGCACAGGCAATGCCTTGCAAGACTGTCCCCATCCTCTGGAGACTGCAGCAGGTCAACTGACGGAGCTGCCAGCTGGAGCTGCAAGATATTAATAAATAGCCTTCATTGGTAAACAAAAAGTGGTTTATAAGGAAGGAAAACAGTCCTGTTTTAGGTAGCTGAGGCACACAGCAAGGTGTGCTGCTAACCCTGAGGTCTCTTAGTAGACTAGTGTCAGTCACAGGCAAACAGATTTCCTTGAGAAAAAATGAAGTCCACACAATCCCTAGCAGGAAAAGTTCCTTCTGTTCTGAAGTGGGGAAATTCCTCCTTGTTGGCAGCTGACTGGCTGGACCACACATCCCTGAAATATATCTGGTAGAATAACTACAAACAAGGTTCCTCATACTCACATTTCCATCCTCTTTAAAATATATCCAGGAGTCTTTTTTGATCCCCGATCTCGATCTGGAAACTAGATTTTGAGATGTGACCTGTCAAAGTTGCCAATAAGCACAAGAGGAAGATCCCTTGCCAGCCTACTAGGTAAATTTTTAAAGAAACTTATCTTTCATTGACTTGAATATTGATGAATCTTATTCTTTCTGAGTTAGAATTTCTTATCTGAAAGTGAGTGCTTAGTTATTACTCATGCTTTTTTCTCACTGAGACAACTTTCCAACCTCCCTGGCTATGTGAGGGTTAATGAGTAAATGAATGCTGGATGTACTGCATAAGTAAAGTCTTATCCTAAATGCTAAATTATCTTCCTCACTTGGAACCTTTCTGAACTTTGTAACTAAAAAGGGAGGAAAAGAAAACAGAAGGGAAGAGGCCACAAAAATCCCAAACTCTAGGTTTTTTTAATTCTTTGTTGCAAACTACCAAAAGTATTCCTAAACTAAAACAATTTTTAGTGAGAGAAAACACTGTTGATATTTTTCTGAGAATAACTGACCTTTATTCTGGGAAGATGAAGGTCAAACAATGTGCAGGGCAACACTTCCTTCTCCATCCATCACCAGACACTGAGCTTCGAGGAACATCTCTTTTTCCAGAACTGACTTCTCAGAGCTCAAATGCGGAGACCAAACCCTGCTACAACTCTAACACTCCAGCTCTTCCTGGACATGGAGCTTCATGTAACCCAAAACTTACATTCCTGCAGCATGATTTCCCTGTCAGCACTTTCTCACACACTAAAAAAGCCTTGAATGACTAGCTATAACAACACCACCTCCTAAAACATGTCAATTTATCATCTTTCTTGACTCCACACTGCATGTTCCCCGCTCGTACAAGTGAGCATTCACACTGATTTGCCAAAGCAGCAGCAGAAGCCTCCAGTGTTGTACTTCTGACATTGGCCAATGCTAGATATCCTCCAGATGGTAAAAAATAATCTTCACAGACCTTGGAGGGACTGATGTGGTACCGTACCAGCTGACACCATCTGTTGATTACCTAAACCTTGTAATTCTTATTTTCGTTAATGTACATCAGCTGCAGAGCTTACTGTCACACAACATACAGAATTATCTAGTCTCTGTATCCTCCTCCAAATCATGAATTCTTCTCAATGCCAATCTATGATGCTACAAATTAATTATATCAAACATTAGGATATTTGCTTTGTTCCTTTAAAATGCACTCACAGAAACACTCAGAGGACTACATAAAGTGTAGAAAAATTTAATTTAGAAGTATCATTCCTGTATACATATTTGTGAGAGGGCTTTTATTTATTCTGTTAAATCAGCAAAAATAATCATCTATCTTAGTTTTTATCTTTAGAAGCAGTATAATATATGCCAAATCAAACATGTAACTCATCCATCTTTAATAGCTTTCTTTGTGCCATATAACTGCACAGCAGCTGCTTTGTCAAATGACCAAGAAATTAGTTTGGCAAAACAGTGGTTTTCATCAACATATGACCTTAAGATAACATTTACATTTCAGGGGATGCTGTTCTAGTCAGAACAGAACTGCAGGGCAAACTCACATCTCTGGATACTGATGGAGGTATCCGACAGAAAAGCTAATAAACGCACTAGATTAGTACAGTTTCATTTTCCATAAATCTGGGGCATGTTCAGCAATGTCAAACTTGTCCCCGTGCGTTTAAATGAATAAATAAACCCAAGCTTATTCTGAAGCTCAGAAGTGAGGTGGAATTCATTTAGCTCATTACCATTTAAATGATAGATGGACAGAGTAAACTCTTTTCTTTTGAGGCAGGGAAGGACAATGTGGAGACGAGAGTAGTGGTATTACATAGACATGGGCTCCCAGGCTTAGATGATTGGGTACAGATGTTTCCAAGGAAATTATTTGCTCCAAAAGGCCTCTTTGGTTACTAACAGGTATAGCAATCATATTTAAAATGTTTTTACTCACAGTCAGGCTCCTATAGCTTCAGTCACATAGGATTTACTGGAGGGTTTATCCTTGGGCTGCTCTGTTGAGTGCAGAGAATTCAGGTGGGTGTTTTCAGAGGGTTAGGCTGCCAAGACATACAAAGCAAAAACCAACATGTTTAGAGGAGAAATATTTTGCTTTTGCCATTTTGGCTATAATTTATTTCCAGCTTTTGCAGTAGGTCATTGTTTGCCTCTCCCAAATTGCAGAGAAATTCAAAGGGGAGAGAGGTAACAGGTAGGTTTCTTATCTGTTCATTTATTGTGTGAGAAAAGGAGGTACCTGGGTAGCTGAGAACAAGAAGGTAAGATCTTCAGACCTAGCCCAGGATGACTGAGAAACATTTCACTATTTTGTAAATCAATTCAGTTCTCCATCAACCAAGTTCCCTTGAGAAGAAGAAATAAAATGATAACATATTTGTATTTGTCTTATTTAAAAGAGAAAAAAAAGGGACCCCAAAACAGAGAAGACAATAGGAGATTTCATGTGTGGCACTTATGCTGCAAAATCACAGATTACTTGCTTGATTTCTGGTGTTCTTGTAACCTTGAATCTCAATGTAAACTCACCAAAACTTTCCTGAGCATGCACAGGTCTCTTCTCACCAGTTTCCAGGGAGCCAACAGCAACTCACTGGCTCAAGTCAGAGCTATGGTTAACTTGCATGTGTACAAGGCTGTGATGAGATTTTGATCCCGGTATCAGACACAAGTGGTGGCATGGGGAGCAGGATGAAGACAGTTGTGAGAATAGATCACACATAACTAGTCTTCATAATATTTTTTCTTCCTAACAAAAGAGCTATTTAACAAATTGTCACACATGGGTGTTTTCTCAATCCAGCCAACCTTAGCGGCCTCCTGAGTGTCTTGGTTTTGGCTGGGACAGAGTTAGTTTTTCTTCTCAGTGGCTAGAACAGTGCTCTGCTTTGGGTTCAGGATGGGATTGGGTATGAGAAGAATGCTGATAACACACTGATGTGTTCAGTTGTTGCTCAGAGATCAAGAACTCTCCAACTCCCCGTGTCCTGCCCGTGTGCAGGTGCACAAGAAGCTGGGGGGAGCACGGCCAGAGCACCCGACCCAAACTGGCCAGTGGAATATTCCAGATCATGTAACGTCATGCCCAGGATATAAAGGAGGGGTGGCCAGAAAGGGGGGTGGTTCTCTCTCACTTCTGGGATTGCAATTGCAGGATCAGGGGTTTTTTTGGGATCGCTGGCCGGGAACAGGCTGGGTATCAGTCAGCAGGTGGTGAGAAATCTCATTATACATCACCCATTTGTACTTTCTCTTATTGTTATCATTTTATTTTATTTCAATTATTAAACTATTTTTATCTCAACCTGCGAGTCTCTTTACCCCTCCAGTTGGTCTCCCCCACTCCCTGGGCAGGGAAGCGTGAGCGAGTGACTGCGTGATGTTTGGTTGCTGGCTGGGTTCAAATCACAACACTGAGTGATAAACTCTGCATCATCCCCGCCAGACCCTAGGATAAGCCTTTTCCTATTCATCACATTTGAAGTCTGATGTTCTGCCTAGACCTGGCTTTTTCTGCAGACCTCCTTCTTGCTGGGTGGTTCACATCCCCTCCCTGCACTTCAGCTCTCACAGATGAACACGGTCTGAGCTCCTTAAGGAGAGCACAAGCTCTCCTACCTCCCATATTTCTCTTTCTGCAGCAACAGGGAAAAACACAAATAAGCAGTCTTCTTTTTTTTTTTTTTTTTTTTTTTTTGCTGTCCAGGAGCAACTCTTGCATGCTCATAACTTACCATAAGAAAATATACCAGATACAACCCATCATAGCATCCTGTATTCCTGGGCAGCCGTGCAGCTCTGCCTCAAAACATGCAGAGTCCAAACCCATACACGATCCTCTGCTCACACATACAGCTTGGCACCTACTTTCAACTAAAAATTGAAACAACCATTTGCACAAAGAGGGAGCCTATATGCTGGAAAGGGAAGATATGTGGGTACCATTGCTACTTGTGTAGCTCTTGCAAAGTCACTGGTGGTGATGGATGCCTCAGCTCTGGGACTACAAAATTACAGGTCTGCAAGGCACTCAGTTTGCTGAATACAGGGTATTTGTTGTTTTGAGTTGTTGGGCTGTCCAAAGTTGCTCCAGAAGAAGCATCTGAGAATCAATGGAGCAGAAGTCAGTACTACTGTAAGTTTCTTCTTCTGTGTTGGTTTTGGGGGTGACTTTTTTACTGTGGGTGAGAAATCCAAAGCTGTCTCATTTTAGATTTCAGAATATAAAAAATGTTAAGAAAAGACAGAGAGGTGGGAGAGTGATGTAAGACAATGAAAATAATAGGATGATCCTTCATTTCCTTTCCTTTGGTGAAAAAAGTAATGTCAGCATGAGCATTAAGGAAGAATTTGGATGAAAAAGGGTAAGTGACTTGTCATCCTGAATGCCACAGGGTGTTATGTAACAAGATGATAGTACTGGTGGATCTGCACAAGTGACTATGGGGAATTAGATGCAAAAACGACACTAAGGCAGAATCACTGGGGGTGATTCAGTATCTCAGGTAGATTGGGAGTGTCAGCAGAAACCAGCCTGGGACAATGTCGTATTTGACACCTAACCCAGGAAGAGAATCAGAGCAGGTTGGTGGTTCTTGTCCGGATGTTGCTGCAGAGAGGAACCTGCCAGAGAATTACAAGGGGAAGAGGGGACATTTTCTCCTAAATAATTTAAAAAATAGTTCCAGGTGACTTCTTGCTGTCTCAGGGGGGAACGGCTAGACCTGACTGCTGCAGCAGATTATAACTTAAGTGTCTCTAGACTGAGTCCCCCTTTCTTGACATTAAAGGAGCTCCAAGATGGGCACTTTGTCCGAAGGGCTGTAAGGGTTTTTTTGACTCTTTCTTGGCCTGGAACAACCTAAATTTGTTAACACAAGCAGAATACAATGCAAACTGCATTGCTCTTGGGAAGGATTTAAGTGGGTGAGCCTAGGATTTCTACTGAGGAGGAAAGTTTTCAGAGAGTATTTATGAGCAAGTTTGTAATCGGCTTGGCTATTTGTGGACTGATGTGTTGGCATTTCCTCTCTTTCTTCTCCCTCCAATTTAGGAGCCTACAGCAGGCCTCCTTTAATATGCACAAATAAAATGAGATGAAAAAAAGTATTAAAAACATAGCTGAAGATTGGAGGAGGCAGAAAGAGGCGGGAGGGGAGAGACTTTTGCTTCTACAACACCAAAGAATGAAAACATCTGTGTCCAGTTGACTCACTTTTATAAAGATGCACTAGTCCTTAATCAAACCCATCCAGGGGATCTTGCCTGAGCCGTGGGGTTTATATTAATGTAATACAGCTGGCTCATGGGCAGCCATTCACTGCCCAGGTAGCTAACAGAGCTGAAGGATTTTGTATTTTATTTTAAGGAGCTAGGCTGCCTTTGCAAACCATGAAATACATTTCTGCACTGTTGACAATTGCAATCGTTCTCATGGATGCCTCATTGCTCTCGGTTTGAACCTCAGCCACTGTGCTATTGCCTCCGTGCCCACCTTTCAATTGTTGTTGATCCACCATCCGTCTCCTTGATTCCCTGGCAGAGCAGCCTGGAGTTATGTAGACATGCTGCACCTCACGGGCTGCAAGCGTTTTTATTTTTGTTGGCTTGGGAAAAGCTGTTGGTCTCAGTTTATTTTAAAATATTTTATCCTAAAGAGAGGAAACGAAACTGAACTGCAGAGCCTGGGGGCTCCATTCACTGCTAAGCTTAACTTCTTCAGGTCAGCTGCCAACAGCTACCAACACTGTATTCCAGCATCTGGTGTAGGAGGGCGATTTGGTAAAGCCCTCCATCATGTGCCTCCCTGTAAGCCCATGAGTTGTCCTCCTGACTTCAGTGAGACTATTCAAATCATTTACATGTTTCAGCTGTAAATGGAGGTGGCAAATGGAAACAAAATGAAATACAGAGGTGTTTTCTTTTTTACATGTTGCCCACAGGAGTGAATGACTTTGTTGATGCTGACAGGTCCTCCAGCCACAATATATAGTTTCTTAATGTATATTCTTTAAAAAAACTCACTTGTTTAATTTCCAAGGAATAAACAAATGGGTTTCCAGACATTTTAAATTTAAAGTTTGTTCCCTCATATTTACCAGGGACCACACTCAGACAAGGATTACTCTAAGCAGTGCGTAGAAAGATCAATTGACTAACATTACAAGCTGAGGTCTGGCAATGATTTTCAAGTTAACTTGAACAGAGAACACTAGTTTTTGTGGCTAGCAGACCAGCATCTCATCACCTTTTCTTGCACCCAGTACATATCCACAGGTGGATAAATGGAGGCTGCCTCCTGAAAAAATTCAAACTTACGTCCTGGGCACAAAATATAGTGTCCAGACTGTTTTTCTTCCTTGTTTAGGGTGTTCCCTATGTAAAACCACTCTTAACCTCTGAACATGGTGTTGTATTTCAATTGTTGGAAAGACCTTCATAGAGAAGTGCGGGTTTAAGGGCATCCATCAATTCCCAAACATTGCAGATGGTGTGATGGTGGTTGGACATCATTTGAACAGCCTTAAATTACCTTCTGGGTCTCAGAAAGATCCCTGTTGCCAAGAGTGGAAAACTGGTTCGACAGTTTAGGGGGCTTATGAGCAAAAATTTGGCAAGACAAAGGCAGACAAGTGACCCCAGGGTAGACCAGTTATCTCCTCTGGAGAGCACCATACACATGCTCTTATTTGTGCCAGTCCAGGAGCAGGTTATTTCACATTTTCTTCAGGACTGGGTACATATAGACAGAGTTACCACAGAGCAGGTGACATGCCAAAAATGCACACAGTTGCTTAGTTCATGGTGATGTGTTCATCTGCCCTCATCTACAGTAACTTTGGAGCTATGACAAACAGAAGCTGCTGCAATGTTAACCTTACAAGGAATTTGCATTCTTTTCTGTAAAAAAAAAAAAATGCCCTCTACTGTAAGGCTCTGGAAACTCCTCTGACATGCATATCTTCTTTCACATGAATGATATGGATTTTGTATCCCAGATTGTATGGCTTTTTCTGATGGTGATCTGGGGAAGTGGAGGAAGGGGAGAAAGGTCTTTTGAAAGAATCAAATCTGATCTGGAAGTGACTGAGACCTGTTAAGCACAGAGCCTTGCAAAGCCATTTTTAGACCTCTGCTTTATAAATATAGTCCTTGCCACCAGCACCTGCTCTACCAATAAAGTATCATCTGTGAGATGTCACGCAGTGACATTGAGTGTCACATACAGAAGCAGGCCAAGCATTTGCCGAGCTGAGCATGTTCTCTAGAGGGAAGAATATAGCTACAGATTATATGACCTGGATAACATTTGACAGGATTATGCCTCCATACATGTTTGCTCAGCACCTTATGCATTGAAGCTCCCCCAGTCTGGAGCCACAGGACATTACTGTAACCCAAGTATTATTTATGTTGGCAACTGAGAGATATATCAATGGTGAGGAAAGAGAAAAAGCAGCATTGCTACTGAATGAATTTGGGTGCTATGTCCTTACAACATCAAACATATTAATATTAAGAGAGACTGTACTGACCTAAACAGAGGAGAGAGATTCTGTCCCAGAAGCTTTATTTTCCATAGAGATCTTGATTTTTGGAGCTTCTGCATTTTTTTATACATTTTTGTGGCTCAGACTTGCTCTTTTCTGCACAACAACTCCACTTCAGTGAGTGATGCAAGGATTTTCCTCCAGGAGAGGGGAGAGGTGGAAGAATTTCAGTACCCCTCCCTGGTGGGGCACACAACTGCAGTGAAGGGACAACTGCTTAACTCTTTAACCCACTCGCCTCTTTCCATTTCCAAGTGGAGTTAGAACTGGTCTTGGACCTCAAGGTTTGGGATTTCCTAGGGTAGGCTTGATATTTCACCCAGACTTTGACCATTGCCCACTCCAGCTCAACTGAGAGATGCTGGGACAGGTGGCTCTGGCTTGGGGGGAGAATCCCAGCACTTTTCTGGAAATGCCCATGCTGAGCTCCTGGGCTCCTGCGCTGCCATCACTGCTGATATTTGCTAGCAACACTGAAGCTGAACCCTGCAGGTAGAAGCGATGCATCTCAAGTCTTAGATGCTGAAATCACTGCCTAGCCATGTCACCACCACTTAGCCCAGTCAGCCACTTGCTGCACACAGCGAGATTAAGGGCACTGCTTTCCACTCCCAGCTTTCATAAGGGACAATTTGGGTCTCATTGTTTTTCAAAGCACCTCATTTTAGCTACCGAACTGTGGCCATGCAGCCTCCTTTCTCCTTCCTTTTGCTGTCCCCCATCTCCTCTCCAAGCACCTGCAGTGGCTTTCAGCATGCATTAATTCTCTCTCTTTTGCTTGCTGCATACATGTTCAAATTCTTATTTCCCAGCAGATGCATCGCATGAAGGTATTGAATTCCCACCCTTCCCACCCCTCTCTCAGAGCTCTGGCTCTGCTCTCACAGAAGCACCAGTTTTAATATAACAGAGCTCAGCATTTAAGCTTCATTCTCAGGTTCATCTGTCTTAAAACAGAAGATGTTAAAAATATTGGTGATGGTGAAGCAGCAAGTGTAACCTCCAAATCTCCCCTGTTCAAATCAGATGTAGCCTTCCTGCTGTAATCATTCCTCTCCCCCCACCCCCCCTCCCCTCCCTTCTCTCTCTTTTTGGATATGTGTTTCTCTCTGACTGTGATTCTGCAGTGGCAGAAAGGGGTCAATCTATCTGTAAAAGATGGACTCAGCCAAGCTTTTCTAGCTCTTTCCTGCTGATGGCAATTATCTGGAGGTTGGCAGCGGTCCCAGAAACCTGCAGTTCCTGCAGTCCTGCTGCTGTGGGCCTGCTCCACAAAGCCAGCATCCTAAGAGGATCACTTGGTGTGATGCCCAGGAAATGACAAACAGAAAAGGTCACACGTACTCCAAAAAGATATACTGCTCGGCAAATTTAATTGACATTGTGCAGCTTTTCAAAATGTCCCTGCAGACATTCCAGCATTTAACAGATGCAAGCAAAGAACAGCAAAATAACAGGGCTTTAGAGAAAGGGCAGAAAAAATACATTCTGTCCCCCCAAAAGAATTTTTTCATACCCCAGTAATATCCTTTCACATGGTCTATTGGATCAGGATAATTTTTTGTTACCCCTGATCTGGCAAGTGAAATCTGTCATCCCATCCCCCAGCCTCCCTTCCTTCCCTCACACACAGACTGCTGCTTTTTAAATCATTGAGCTTTCATTACACAGAGTAACTGTCCTTTTTTTCTTTTCCTTGCATGTTTGTCTGTTGAAATATTGTACGAGGAACCAGCTCCCTGTCAAGCCCTCTGGAGGTTCACCGTTGTGTCTTGTGTTATCTAGCCAGCGGGAAAAATGCTGTCTGCATCAATGGGTGCTTTCTTTAAAGAAAAGAAACAGGATCTGTGGAAATTTAAGTAGGTGTCTGATATCTAATGCTATTAGCAAGAGCTGGTGGGAAAGCAGGAGTGGTCAGAGTGAATCTAGGATGAAGGCAGGTGGTCCTGGTTCATCAGGGATGGTACTCAGCAAGGTCTCAGCTCTTCAGTTTTTTAATTTCAGCTTCCTTTTGCTAAGAACAAATGTAAAATCAAATTGATTTTGTGGTTTTGTTTTTAATGTCCCCCAATTAAACGGAAAACAGTGGCAAAAAAAAAAAAAAAGTATAGTAGGAGTACTGAAGATGAAGCAGATATGTGACACAACATATGTGCTTGGTCCTTTACATCCATGCAATTTGAGATGAAAGGCACCACCTTCCCACTATAGCTGGGATCATGCAATCACCATGATTTAGATGGCTGGGATAGTAAAGAAGCAAGATTTGAGTCCTTTGAGAGCCTTGAATCTTCACATCACGAGTCCCAGTAAGTGTGTCAGCCAGACTGCTGCAGAGAGAAGTGATTGATATTTCCAAAGCTTTTGCAAGCTACTATCTACACAGAGGGTCAAAACTGTCCACTTGCACAGATGGTGTAAAGTACTCGATGCATTAGACTAAACACTTCTGGACTGTATAAAGCAAAGATCCATGTGGGGTTTTCTTTGGTTACTGTATTTAAGAGGAATTAACTACCATATCTAGACTGCGATTATATACATAGATAGTATCTGTGAAACCCAGTCACTTATTTGCCTGAAAATGGTTAGACTTTTGTCAAGCGATCTTACAGCTGCAATTTCAATACACAGTCAGTGGAATATATCTTTTTTATTTAGCCAAAGAACAGTATAACCAGACATTTTACAGCACATAACAGCAGTACAACAGGAGCCTGCTCAACGCAGGGAAGATGGACAACTGAAGGTAATTTTGCTTTGAAATACTGCTTTTGAATAATAAAACATATAACTGGAAGTGTCAAAGCACCTCTGAACAACATCTAGCTCTAGCAGCCATAAAAGGTGGGGAAGAAAGATTTGACTTTTTTTGTAGCTGGAAAAACATCATTGTGGTAACTGTTGGGACCAGAACCCAAGACTCCCTGTCCACCTCTATGCCTAAAGAGCAGGTCGTACTCAAAGAGAGGGGAGTGACAGATCCACTTCAAGGCAACTTTTTCAGTTTTGGTATTTGTCTGCTTCAAAGGAAGATCCCCTTGGCAAGAAAACATGATACTTGACTTCTTCAGCATGGAGGTGGAACTATCCACTTTCTGTGAAGGAAAGCTGAACCTTTTGGTTTAAGGAGAGGTGGCACCCTGTAGCTACAACATGGGTGTGGACCAAATTTTCAGGACTTTATTCTTTCTGATTCTGAGCAGGATTTGTCCGTCCTTCACCCACCTCTGTGCCAGGGCAAAAGCTCAAAGCCCGCAGTTGTAAACCTCATGCCAGTGCCTACACCAAGCCATGCAGAGTGGAGAAGCATTAGCTCTTCCTTTGAAATGTCCTTTGAAACTAGTGCAGTCCCACAATAATTTTCCAGCTCTGACAAAGTTTTTTTGAGTTCAAAATGTTCTAACTGTCAAGAAATGTGTGAACAAATATGCTTCAATTTACATGGTGTTATAAAAGGATTTTAACTTCCTCGTGGACAAGACAATTCTGGTCTAAGACCCTGCTATCAGAAATAGTTAACTTTCCAATACAGAGTGTTTCCAAGAAAGGGTTTTTGCTCTTGACAAAATCAGTGTATACTAAGTGACTCATAACTGTGTGATATTAATGGCTGGTTTCATAACACACTCTCCTGTTACACTGGACTTCACAGAAGTAACACAATAAAATTCAGAAGTTGATCTCTACACTGCAGACTTCTGTCGACCAATTCCATTAGTCAGGAGAGGTAAGAGGTGAGATCTCTGGTCAAACAGCAGCATCAAGAAAAGCCTAATTGTAAAAAAAGGAACAGAAGCCAAAACTGAGCTTTTACCACATCACTGCTTTCACTTCAGAAGGGATGGGGCAGAGGAGGAAAGCTACACTTTCCCCCCCAGATAGCCTAACCTTTTGGTTTTGTCTTCTGAGTGGGAAGATCTCTAAAGCGTCTTGAGATTTTAAACACAAAATGTTTTCTGAATTAAAGCTTGATTTAGTTCTTCTGTCTCAAAAAGCAAAAGCTCCGATTCTTTAGACCACAGGAAACTTGCCAGCTGTGGAAATATTAAGGCTTTTACTGTATGCAAGTGAGCTGTTCTGACTCCATCTGCTAAAATGGTAAATTTTCACTTATGCTTGTTTTGACTGATACCCAATCTTGAGTACTCTGTAAGGCAGTTACACATGCAGGTCTGGTAAAAAATATCCAGCTCTTGCCAACTCAGGAAGATGATTGGCTCGTTAAGGAAAATGTCAGGATGGGTCTTCATCAGTTAACTGGAGAGGGAAAATATTTGTAAACCACTGCCTTGTTTTGTCAGCTAAAAATGTTATTAAAAACAAGAATATACTGTACCTTTACTGGCCATCATGGGAAAATAGGTGAAATGGACAAAGGAAGGCATATACATCCTTATGAAATTATTTTGATTTATGCACTACTAATATTCTGCAAGTCAATATTGGGTTGATTTTATAAATCTTGTCATTAGTTTTCCTGTTTTCATCTCCTGTAACTAATAAGTTCTTGGAAATCTTAGTAGATTAAAACTTCAGGAACAGAAAATCTCGCTTTGAAGCCACTCCTTTCTTCTCATGGAACATTTAGAACTAGAATAACAGAAAATTCTAAGAATAAATCCCTGTGGTGTATCAGTGTGAAATATTGTTAGTAGGAACTCAAGGATTGTGTAGTCTCAGGAGAGAGGAGAGAACACAATTTAATTAAAGCTTCTTATTTTAATTGCAAAATTGTATCATTCTTTAGTTGAAACTTTGCTAGGAAAAAAAAGCATAAACTGAATTATGGCCAAGTATGATGGATGTTTCTTGTTATTACACAACTGTTTAGGAGAGAATCATGGAATCTTGCAGTAATTTTGTGGAAGGGACCTCTGGAGGTCACCTAATCCAACCCTCCCGTCAGAGCAGGAAGCACTGTATAATCCTATTTCCAATCAAAACTGTGGGGAAATCAGGGCAGGAAGGAGGTCATGATCTGACTTCCAGACAGCCTGCCTGCCTATGAATTTTATTCTCCCACTTTTCAGCACAGAATTGGAACAGCTTCCATGGAGAACCAGGAACATCCGCAAAGTTTCTAATAGATTTCACAGGGTATCCAGATTTTCCATCTTTTTGAGATAAAAGTTCTGGAAGGGGTGAGGGTATTTTTTTTTTTTTTTAATATATATATATATATATATATTTGAAAGATCTGATTAGCATCCTCCTATCTTGTTGCTGGGAGCACAGAAATAAGTCCAAGTGCCAGCATTATACACCTAACAATGAGAGCTGCTTTTCAGATGAAAGGTTTATATTGCATCCTTAGGAGGGGGAAAACCTCCACCTACCCACCCTTTTTAACATGTGTCTTGCTGCGCTTGATCAACAAACGCTGTGCTCTCAGTCCTCACGTGCTCAGCTCAGTTATTTAAAATATGGTTGTAGGCTCATTAAAGACAAGAAGGGTCAGAATTTTGGTTTCGTGTTTTGCTTGAAAGACTTGGACATTCCAGCCTGCACAGAGCTTTTTGAAATAATTCTGGGACCTCTGTCAGTTTTGATTTATGACAACATGTGTCAGATCTAATCACACCATCACTCTATCCATTCATCACCAAGGTAGCGCTCTGCAATGCTCTTCACCAAATCCCCAAGGGACGTAGTGACCTGGACTTGTTTCCCCAGTGAATAACACGATTAGATGTCCCCATGCCATCATGTTTGGCAGATTAGTGACGATGGAAAAACTGAAGGGTATGGCCAGAGAGCACAAAGGTGCATAAGGTGGAGGTGATGGGGATGCCCTTGCCCTAGCTGGCTCCATAACCAGCATTACTGTTAACAATCCCTACAGAGAGGGTTTGAAGCAGACCTGCACTGCAGATATACTCTTTATATGTAAATCTAACACACGCTTAGCACCTCTGAGCTGCATTGTGTGGGTGCACCAATTTCGCTGAGTACTGGCTCTAAGATCTTTAAACCATGCCACATTATCTAGTAGTAGACAATTTATGGGATTCTCAGCTTGGTTTTATGCAAAAAAAATTACCCCAAACCTTTTCTCTCCCTTAATTACCAGGAAGGAGATTTTAACCAAAAGTTAAAGATTTTAAGATTTTAACCTCAGTCAAAGCACTGATGAAAAGTAGAGGAGATATAGGTATAACTATAGAACTCTCTATTGCTTCAGATCAGCACTTGATGAAGTAGCCAAAATCATCAGACGTGAGCTCTTTCTTCTGATGCTTTAAATTCATAGCCAAAATGCAATGTTGGTGTTTATTTTTTTTGTTTTATTTAGTTTGGTTTGATCTCTCCTCAGCTTTAAATTTCCTTACAGTCATAAATCCAAATAACTGTCAGGCTACCATGGCAGCAGGTTCATCACTGTGCAGAGACCGAAGATCAAATAAAGAATTTAATTAGCATTGGACAATGTTTGTGGGAGGGAAAATTCGTCTTAAAATATTTTTTTTTTTTTCCTCTGAAACGTTTCATTTCCTTGAGAAAAAGTTTGATTTTGAAGGTTCTGAATCTTAACTAGCATTTTGGACATGGAAAAATTTCAGGTAGCTTAATCCCAGGTAAGCATCATACAGTATCACAAATTTATAGAATAGTTCAGATTGGAAGTGGATGTCTGAAGATCATCTGGTCCAACCTCCTGCCCAGAGCAAGTTATGCTTCAAAGTTAGATCTAGTTATCAGGGCGTTGTTCAGCTGAGTTCTGAAAATCTCTGAGGAAGGCGATCTGCATGACCTGCTTAGTGTATATCCACTCTCCAGGTAAAAAGATGTCCTTAAGATTCCTTATATCCAGTGGGTATTTCCCTTCCTGCATCTGGTGGTCCCCTCTGAGAAGAGCCTGGTTCTGTCATACTTATAAATCCTCTTTGGTAGTCAAAGACTGCAATTAGATCTCACCTCATTTTTATCCTGGATAAGAACTTCTGTTTGCATCTTTGCATGCAAACTGCAAGGTCCTCAGAAAAAGGAGAAGGTTGGGCTCCTTAGGTGTGCCTTTTCATTTTGTTTTTTGTTGTTGTTGTTGTTGTTGTTTGTTTGTTTTTTCTATAGTATTAAATGCTTTTGGGCAATACATTGAAATAACTAACCTAAATTTCCTCTTTTGAACCATTTGAATTCTTCATTCTTTTATGCAAAGTGAAACAGGAAGGTCTGGGATCACTGTGTGTGGGAACTGTGTCCACCCTTAGAGATATGACACAGTCCAGATAAGTGACACAGGAAGAAGTGAAATTCTTGTTTCTTGTACAAAAGAAGAGTTGAACTCATACTTTCACCTCCTGATTGCAGAAATAGATGAAATAAAGTTTGCAATGACAATCATAATCTACACAGGCAGATCTGTTACTGTATGACCTTATGATTTTGTAGATGGGTAGAGATATTTAGTCCATCCCATGAAGCCTTTCAATATTAAAGAAGTTCAGCAGCTAGTTCTGGAGCACATACAAAGATGAAAATCAAGAATAAACCATGAACTATGGACACTTATACAAAACAACTAGAAACAGAAAAACTTTGATAAATGGAAAGGCAAGAGACTCAAAACCAAGGAAAGGCTGAAATTCTGGCACCAGGCTATGGATCTCCTCACTACAAGATGTCATTGGGGCCAAGAAAATCATAAGATCTACACAAGTAACAGGAATATCCAGAATGACCATAGATAATGTTAAAAAAACCTTTGTGAAAGGGATGTAAGACTTCATGTTTCAGGGTTTAGACCAATCTGTAACTGTTATGATTTAGGATGAAACATTCACTGAGAACAGATTACCCAACATCTGCCTTCTGCAGGCTTAGTACACATTCCTTAGAGGCATCTGGCCTGGATTGCTGCTGGAGACTGGATACATACTAGATGGTCCATGTGTCTGATTCAGTCTGGCACTTCCTACTTCATTCTGGATGTTTGGTGTTTTGTTTTTTTTTTTTTTTTTTTAACCCCCTTTTACCAGAGAAAATAAAGTTGCTATTTTCTGCAGTGTTTCCCTTGTCCCTGAACACCTGATTTTATGTACAGAATGGTGTAGATGAATAGAAAATAAAACTATCCTGCACCGTGACGTCTCTGGAACTAGAATCCTGCAGGACAAATGGCCGTCGTCATTTTCCTCCTCTGTATCATCCATTCTGCTCTCTGTGTAGCCATGTGTTCAAAAATAATGCATTTACCAGCATTTTCTGCACACCCCCCATGCAGTCCATCCCCATTTGCCTGCCTCACTACCTTGATTTCCCAAGGGAAAGTTCAGCTCATGGGTTTCAAACCTCTGGTCTCGGATTCCCGCTTGGAGAGAAAGACATGAGCACCCATAACATCATTCCTTTTCGTACTTGCACAACCCAGCACCTCCTTGCTTTGTCTTTGTTGCTGGTAGGCTGCACAAAGCTCTGGGATAGATCACAGCTCCATTGTGCATGCACGTTTTTCTCACCCAGCTTTCAGTACTATGTTAATTTTAGTACTCCCTGCTGTGGATTTAAATCACTGGGACAATTTCACTTGACATGTAACTCGAACTAAGTCAGTTAGTGAGCAGAATAGATTAATTGAGTATACTATTTTTATATCTTAAAGATCATTGTTCTTTTAAATATCACATGAGTTCTAAATATATAACTGAAGATGACTGATATGTCTATTTTCCATACAGTGTAACACAACTTAATGGAGTCATAAGGTTTCTGCCAGCACATTATAGGATTTGGAATCTAAGTGACTCTTAGATTACTGGCATCCGTATCTCCTACCACAAGTGATCACATACCGTGGTGGCAGCTGTGATATAAATCACAAGAGTATCTCTCTCTATCTGTCATTACGATAACCAGGTTCCAGGAAATGGAAAAAGGAATCTATCTACAAGGAGGTGAAATCCACAGCACTTATACCCAGAGGTTTCAGGCCCAACAGTTTAATTGCAATAGCAATATTACACCACACAATAATTTGTTCAGAACTGAAAACATACTTATGTTTTATTTTTTAAGACATCCTGCAATACTAGCTCTGTCCACATCCCTCTCTAGCTGATGGAGGCTAACTCCATACCAGAACTATACAACTGTGTTGTCTCCTTGCCATCAGCTCTACCAGACAGTGATTACATTCAGGAGGATGGTGCATCTAAAGTTTGAGACTTTTAGGTAACTTGAGGTTTTAGACAACCTTATTCCTTCAGATACTTTTGGTGCTACAATAGGACGGTACTTCCAACAGTAGGTGTGTGTAGTTCAAGCCAAAGGATTTCTCAAAAGGGAGGTGAGCAATCTCTACTGATTCAGACAAGGCTTATTCAGGTTTCATCAGCAGCATTGCAGGTGGCTGTTGCTCATGGTTACTGCTAAACATCTTTTTCCTGAACTGATCAGTATTCATCATAAATGAGGGAACTGGTCTTATGTGGAAAAAATACATGGTGAGAAGCTACAGGAATTTCCATTTCCAGGAATGGAAATTCCCTTAAAGAGCAAAGGCATCACCTCTTGGTTCTACCACTTTGCAAGTGTTAACATATAATCAAAAGCTCAACATTTACAAACTTCAATTCAAGTTAAGGGCTCAAATCTAGCAGCACTGGTGAAATATCTCTACTCTTCACTCTATTCAAGGTTGACAGCGTAAGACTGTCTGGTGCATGGACAAGTAGAGATCAAATCTCCAAAGAAGAGCTGTCAGTACTGCTTTGTTTTACTCCCACCACTACGACATGTCTTCTGCTCTCTTTGCTCTATGAAGAGTGTTTCTGTGGATAGACCACATCTCTGCCCACAACCCTGTGAATAAGAGCACTGCAGAGGGGCCCTTACCCAAAGTGATTTAAACTCTTGCCGAATTGCCAACAAATCCTGTGGGAGGAGAGGAGTCACTCCAAAGAACACAAAGGCTATTTGAAAAGGATTCGGATGTTGATTTTGACAGAAGGAGAAGAGCTTGTCTCTGACTCATCTTAAATTGCAGACAGTAATTTTAAGAATGGTTTAGCTACACTGTGCACTATATTCTGCTGGGAATGAAGCACTCTGCTCATTGTGATCTTGATACCATCTGAGTCACTAGAAATGGTTGCCATGGATGAACCCATTTTAGGTCTCAAAATACAAATTTCTCTCGGCAAAGTGGCTGTGAGTATTTCTCTAGTAGTTTCATATTTGGATATAGCTGAAATTAATTTGGAAACTCTCTACACTGTCACCTATTAAAAAGGAACTGTAAAATTCTGATAAAATGCAAAATGAAGACAAGGAGATTTAAAGGTCATTCTCTCAGTCTTTTTTATCTGGTGAGGATTTTAGACTCAGCTAATTACCATAGTACCTGAACACTTAATAAGCTGTCCAGAATTTGGTAGTGATCTTAGTAACAAGCTAGGTACACAATCATATCTACAAGGTCTCCAAATATTTTAAACACACAGGTGAAAGCAGGGCTAATGGGGCCAGTCCATGTTGGACTGGAAGATCCATGTTTAATTTCTAAAACAAATGACCTGTGGAGAATTTTCTCTCCTTACTCATTATCATCTCCATTTTACTGTGAGCTTATGAGAGAAAGAGCAAGTCTAAGTGTGTACTGAGCACAGCCAATACAGTTGGGTCTCTGAGAAGTGCTGTAATATAAGGAACAATTCATATCATGCTTCCTAAGCTATAGAAGCTAAGGATCACTGATGTAAGCACATCAGCAGGCTTCAGACCTGTGAAAGAACAACTAAATTCTCCTGCCTTTTTGTGTCTCTATTTGTTCAACTTCCTTCATTCTATAAAGAAGAGATGAATTCCTTACAACATAAATTAACTTTAGTATAAAAAGAAATTTAAAAATTGAAAGAAACAACTGAAAGGGAAAAATCAACTAATCAGCTGATTTTTTCCATCTTGAATTGTAACTACAAGTACAGTAATAGCAGCAAGAAATTCAGCAGGAGACAATGTAATTTACAGAAATAGGTGCTCATAAGTTTTGAAATGTAGTTTTGATTCTTTTCTTCATCAAAAAGTATCATGAGTTTAGAAGCTGGCCACAAACCTATAACATTTATTTTATTCTAAACTATGGGATCAGACATTCATGGAAGAAGGAACCAACATTTTGGGTACTTACATTAAGCCCTGTACAGGTACCTGTGTTTCAGTTACAGCCTCTCTAAGGTGCTCTGGGTATTCACTGTGGTCAGATGTGGAAACATTTATTTTTGTTTCTCTTTTTCATGTTTTGACATGAGATGCCATCCTCATTTGACATCAGTATGTAGGTTTATGTGATTTTTTGGGGGAGTTTTTCAAAAAAATTCTTGAGGAGTTCTCTACATCCCTAATTCCAAAAGTCAGTCTATTGGCACCTGTTTATTTATTCGTATGACTGGGTATGTAATTATAATGTTGTATGAATTGCACTGTAGGACGCAAGGAGATGTCATTTAAAATGAACAAATGCTTCCTTCAGTGTGTGCCACTATTTTGTTTTGACTACACTCCTCCTTATATTACCCTTCATTACGCTTCATATTGTAGCACCTTTGATGTTCTCTGGGCTGCTCCACACTGATTTATATGTACCTCAAAATTTTATCCAAGTAGCAGGTTATTCTTGTGTTTTAAGAGGCATGTATTCACACAGATGCAAAATCGATATCAAACTAATCCTCTTTGTTGCAATTACAAATCTCTCAGAATAAAGCTTTGGACAAGAATATTGGAAAGCAAAAGGAAATATATGAAACCCAGCCAAGAACCTATTTCACAAAAGTGGCTTAACCATATTCTTATTGTCTTCTGTGGTATAAAATGAGGGCCAGAATGTATCTAATACACACAGACAGGGCTCATGGTTTTACTCCTATTCCCATGTTTTTGTAAGAGATCCTGTTCAAACATTTCTTTATGAAACAGGAGACTCATGGTTTTAGCAGTTTGCTCTTCTGTGAGCACATGACCTGTAAGCCTGGCAGTTGGGTAGATGGTTTCAAATGAAATAGAGAAGCCATTGTAATTAATGATTTGCAATAACTAAAACTAGTGATTAGCTGAGAAACTTGATTATTTCTACACTGACTCTACTTATTTGTGAACTAAACTTTGCAATAATTACCATTATCTGTTGACAAGTTATCCTTCCTGTGTTATTCATGGTCTTATTCACTACTAATTTTTCCTACTTTTATAACCAGTACCTGCTGCCTCCAAGAGGAAGATTTTCAGAGGGAAGAGAAAGTCTAATACAATAATTGTCTGTCTTCTTTCCTTTTTTTTTTTTTTTTTTTTTTTGGATTGGGACAAAAATCCCCAACATATTTCTTTAGAAGGAAATATTAAACTTTATGTATTCAACACATTCTGTGGAACTATTTCAGAGCTTAGGGTCATGAATGGCTTATTTCCATTAAAAGTAATGGTGTTATTCCTGGCGACGTGAGCTTGCGTGATTTTGCTCACAAGTAGAGATCTGCCCATACATATAAATCAGCCCCCGCAGTTTCGGGAGAACAGAGGAAGAGGAGGCACAGCTCATCTCTAACTTCTAAGCTATACTAGCAATTTACTTTTGTACTCTCCACTGCTGAGATTTCCATTGTTGTTTTAGTTCTATTGAACTCAGGATTAAATTGAAGGAAGCAATTTTGAAACCTGGCCTTGGGGGCCTCAAAGGCAAGGTTGTGGGGAGAGTGGCTCATGAATAGACTGCAGGCTGGGGTCTGCTGGGAAATGCACACCTGCCACAGAAAAGCACGATTAGCGCTGGCTCAACAAGCCTCATCTGCAACATGTCTAGGAACCCCTCCTCGCCCTCTACTAATCAGGGCTTAATTTGTGAAGAGGTGAAAGCAGCCTCTACTCCGTACATTCCTCATTGTTTTTATTTTTAGTTTTAAGAAACTCCAAATACAAACTCTCCCTGGTACCAAGACTGACAGAGTCCATCCTTACACAAAGAATGGTTCTAACCTGCTGTCTTCACCAAGGCTTGAAACAGCCTAGGGCTGGGAAGAAAGTGTAGCATTTGGCTGTTTGCCCAGAAAATAAGGCCTTCTGAAAGGTCACACGTGCGCGCGCGCACACACGCACACACACACTCACATTCACAGAGTGGTCTTGAGGGAAAAGGAGATGGAGGAAAAAATATTTCTTTCTGCAAGGTTAATTGACTATAAGGTGAACTTCATCTGAGGACAGCCCTTGTGCTGAATACCTCCGTTTCTGATTTGTTTGGAGTGGAATAGATTATGCACTCAAAATAACTATTCAGCAAGAAGGAGTGCAACACATGGGAGAACTGATTTTTATAATCTGGCCCTAACAAATAGCAGGCAGGGCTCAGTATCCACTGCAGCTTTCCTTTTCAGGAGTACTGGGCACATCACACCCGCTGCTGATGTCAGCAAGGACTTTTAAGTGCTGGGCATCTTTGAAAATGAGAATCCACGTGTCGGTGGCGAAATAAGGACCTGGGGGCTCTAATTCAAGATTCTCAGTCAAGATTGTCCAAGGTATTTAGTAACCCAATTTCCAGTGATTTTCAGTGAAAACCTTGGTACCCTTGAAGATCCCATCTCTCAGCTTTAATGGGGGGAAAACTATTATAGTGTGATTATATCACTGTATTAAATCAGTCATGGGCCCTAGGTAGATTTTAGGAGAGGTGGTTCACATGCCTGTGTTAATTTATAGTTTAAAGACACCGAGAGGAACTCTGAAAGCTTATGTTTCCTTAATGCCTTTTTGATGGAGCTTAGTATCCTTCTTTGTTTGAAATGTGACACATCAGTGCACTGATTTCATTTAAACAGTCACTTGCTTTCCCTGAGTTCTTCCCTTTTCCTGACAAAACAATAGAGAATGGTGGGAAGAGGGGTGGATCATGCGTGCAGGAGGAGCAGCTCGTCAGTAGGCAAGACCTGCACTGTACACCCTCAGGAGGCTCATCCGGATCCTGTCACTTCAGCTGTTGGCTTGGCTGTTAGTATTTTCCTAAGTAAGTTATTCATTGCTGGGGTGCTGTGCCTGGCTGCTTTCATACCATGTGCAAAAAGAAGAATTACAGGGAAGCGTTCAGCATGGCAAGCGAATTCACAGAGTGTGAGCCAGATTTGAGTCCAAAACCTCATTGTGTTGTGACTGAAGAGCTGTTCCTGGGGTAATGTACACCTCCTAACACAGGATCTTGGCCCAGTGATATCCTAACACAACTATGGGATTTCCAGATCAGAGCAGGGTCTTTGCTCACACAGCCTGGGAAAAGCAAGGCTGAATACATATCCTTACAGATGTATGTGGAAGCTGTTGACTGTAGGTCAGTGCTGTTGACAATGAGTCAACACTTGACTACCTAAGTCTTTTGACCATAGGGAAAATTAGCATCACAAAGATGGGCTGTTGCAAAAAAACAGGCTCTAAGAGGAAACACTGAAGGTTTGTATTCAGTTTTAGAGAATAATGATTAATTGTTATTTATAATACAGCAGTACCTGGAGATCCCAGCTGGACTCAGGGCCTTGTTTTGCTGGCTCCTCTCCACTTCCCCTCTCCTGGTTCTCACAAAATATACCTTCCACTAGTATCAAAGCACTACTGAGAATACATTGTTTTACAGCCAAAGCCTAATCCTTCATGAAACTGATCCTGGCCACTGTCTTATCAGCCACATATCATTCGGCTTGATTTCAAGTTTCATCCTATCTGCAGATGGATTAACAAATTGCAAGGTCCAGTAATTATAATCCAGAAAAAGTCCAACAAACCTCTTTGCTTCTAAAGGGTGGGGGAAGAAGAAAAGAAATGGAAAAAGCATCAGTTCAAAATATGTCCTCTAAGGGCCACATTAAAATTTATAGATTAAAAAAAATATATCATGTATCAAAATGAAGCCAAATCAGCAGTTTTGGCCTTGCTTCTCTAAGCAGAAAGGCTTTGCTGTCTGACTTCTCCTTGGCTGCCTTTCTAGGCCTGCAATTCACAGCTGCATTGAAGCGGAGCAGGTCCAATAATGCCATTTGTTTTCCACTTAAAAAAAAAGGAAAAAAGAGAAAGAGGGACATATAAATGGATCATAGAAGAAGGGAGCCATTAGCAGACATTTAGTCTGACCATGGCTGGAAGTGCAGATGGTTCAGAGGAACACAGCCAACTTGGCGTTTATATAAGCTATCTCGTATCTCCCTTTTTTTTCCTGCACTGGCACTCAGATTGATTAAGAGGTCAAATAAAGGCTGCTTCAGTGTGAGAGTGTGCATGATATATGACAAAAAATTCTGTCTAACAGTTAAGGCTTTCTAAACAGCATAAAAGACAAATCAATGTATAAACTAATTCTCAGCCTGTTTAAGTCTTTTATTTCTGAAAGCTGTATGGACCTCTCTCTTTTTTTTTTTTTTTTTTTTTCAAATAACCTAATGACAAATATTTAGAGAAGTGAAGAAAACCAGGCAGAGCAGTGGAATGTGAACACAAGGAGGTAGAATAAGAAGGGCATTTTTAATAAAGCAGGTGAAAAATACTATAAACATATATGATTTATTCAATAGACACAATAAACATTCTTCAACAAATGTATTTTCTGAAGTGTAAGGAAGAAAATCAAAAACCAAAGTGTGAAGGTCTTCTTAACTGACTGCTTCCCATGTGGCAACCTACATCCTGCACTGTCTAGTGTTTTGACTGAGGTGCTTCTTGTGTGCTTGCTTTGCAAAGAGAAAATGTTGACTCTATGAAAGATAATGGCAATTTGATGGAGGAGATGTCTTCTACAAGAACAAAAATAATGATGTTTATATGTTTAGGCATCTGGGATTTTGGTACACTGTGGTGTTTAGACATCTCTTTCAATTGCTTTAGGGATACAGGACATCTGAACACCTAACTGGTGCCTAAATCATAGGCTTCTAACAAAGAAACCCCCCCAGGATCTAGTTAGTGACCTGCTTGACTGTTTGAAACCTTCTGGACATAGATCTTCTCCACTGAGCTTTAGACACCTTAAAATGGTTCAGCATCTGAAAATCAGACAAAGCTAGGAGCTTTATTAAAGGCACAATCCAACCCATAAGAACATCTAAAGATCTGGGTCTAAACTGAAGCTCAGGTTGCAATAGCTCAAGCAGGCTGACTGAAGTCCTGCCTGCACTTTTATGCTTAATTATCCCAGGTGCCACAGGGATGGATATACAGAAAACAGATGGAGAGATATTCCTGAGCATCTAAAGATAAGCAGATCAGTTAGACCAGGTTCTGTAGATCTTGTTTGAATAGTTAATCACAGGAACACAGAGATGAAGAGAACCACATGGGTCACCGAGCCCAAGTCTGTGATATTTTCTCATTATGATTTACAACCTGGATAGTATCAAGAGCATGCCAGGTGCTTCATATAGTCAAACAGTCTGACAAGCTGGTATTTATTTTGGAGCCAAAGGGGACTAGTCTGTTTTATGAAACAAGATTGTTGTTATTTTTTATTTTGAGGGTGGGCGGTTGCTAATCATTTTGTTTACACTGTACTTTGTAAGGTGATATTTTTGCTCACCTCCATTACTGTTGGCTATGCGTCATATCCTAGTACTTTAATTTAAGAACCATGATTGTTAAAGCTTTCTTCATAACTTTACTGAGTTATCTTTGAATGTATTTTGCTTTGGGCTATTTAGACATAGCTACACACACATATAGTTAGTGGAAATTATCAATAAGCAAATATGTGTGTCATATGTGGTTAAGCCCACCCCTATGTGTTCCCCATATTTGTACATGATTTAAATATATGTATGCATATAGTATAAAAACTTCTTAAAAATCCAACTGATACCAGGAATTGCCCCATGACCTCAGGCAGCCCATTGTTTCCTTTCTAAACACAAACCCAGAAGACAACAGATACACCTTTTGTAGCTGAGATTATTGATGCAGTTTAATCACTTTTAGTGATCATAAAATAACTAATAGCAGCCTGAAGTTAAAATTGATACCGAAATTCTTATGTACTGAGTGTGAGTTTATGTGACAAAACCACATTTTTATGTCTGCTTTAAGCAAAAATCTTTCACAGAGTTTGACATACTGGAATAAGTTTCTCTATAAATATCCCAGAGGAAGTAAGTGTAGATTATTTTAAAAGGATATATTGGAATGTAGAAAGTGAACATTATTGAATAGATCAATAATTTTTTGAAAGGTGTTCAAATAAAACACCACTAAAAGATTCAGAAAAGATCAGTAGATATTTTTGGCTTGCTACTGACAGAAGTGACATCTGATAAATATGGTTTAAACATACCAATAAAATATATTGTTGATTATTCTACACTATACCATCCATTTATTTGTTTGATTTCAGATCAGATTATTGATTTTTAATAATTTTGTAGACCTTTGTAAATTATTTATGAATGTGCCCTTAATAAAAAGTGTGATCATTAAAGGTTTTGCTCATATGATTTGCATCTGAAAAGTTCCCTCTGATACATAAAGTGACCAAAGTGTTCACTGAGCAGTCGTTTCTAGTGATGAAATGTCTTTGAAATCTAGCTGAGAGCAACAGATTTAAACCAGTGAAAACCACTTTCTAGGCACTGATATGAAAAGATCAGCTAGACTTCTGAAAATGGGCACAGAATGGAAAAAACCAGGCCTGGTAGGATGTATTTTGCAGTGGGAGTGTGTTCAGGACTACTTACAGATACTCAGTGTCAGGAGGTGTAACAGGAAGCACTTAAAGCTAATTTCGCTCAGGTACTAAACATTTCCACAACCGAATGTCACTAAAAAGTCAAACATAAAATATAAAACCATCTGAGAAAAACCCTTAAAATTAATCCTCAAACATACCGCTGAAAACACAAGTTCAGACATGTAAGCAGAAATGAATTTGCCAGAAAATAAATTACAATAATGTGCCAAAGTATGACAGTAGATAGGCATGGCAGACATCTGTAGCACATAAATGCACAAGTGAGCTGGACACAAACTATTGTGCCAAGGCTTTCAGTTTGTGATGACACTTTATTACAAGAAACAGAATCCAAAAGACATACAGAAAGCTCAAGAGATTCCTGTTAGCCATCCCTCCAGGACCGGTAAAGATCTGTTATGGTGGGACAGGCTACTTAATGGATTATTACTTAGCTTTTTAGCAATACAGAAGTATTCAGCGCATTAAGCAATGATGTATTGCTAGCTTGTAAATGACAGATTGTTCATTACAGGACTTCAGAGAAGTTAATAATCATGATAATGGACCATGAGTCACAAGCGTCTCTTGTATATCACTTTTTCACTTTTATAGACAAGTATAAACTTATCACATCAAACACTTGTACTACACAGTCAAGTGGGAGAATCAATTAAGCTAGTTGAAAGGGTTCACTGTGAAAACTGAGGGAAAATTTTACCCAGCACACTGCCCAGCCTTTGTAAGCCATTCAGAGAGCTGGGGAAGGAAGAGCATCTTCCCACCCAACATCTAACAAGCTTCCTGAGGTAAGAGCAATTAACTTTGAAACAGCTATGTAACCCTTTTGTAATAAAATATCTCAATCTATTACACTAAAATAATAACAACAACAACAAAAAACCCATAGCAAAACTAGCAGAAAAGAGTTGAGCTCTTTAGAGAACTGACCCTAGTCACCCTAGCAATTATTTATATGGGGTAGTAAACCACCTGTTTTCTAAGGACAGAGTGATTGCCATCCATTGCTACATCTTCATTCTCCTTTCACTAGAGTGGACTGAAAACCAGTCCTCATTTTTAATTATTCACATTTATTCTAATTATTCCTTAAGAATCATCAGAAGAGATGAAAGGAACATCATAGACCGCAACACCAAAAGCAATTACTAAGATTTTCAGCAGGTCTCCATATAGATGTCACAAAAGATCTTTTGGGATGCAACCATACAGACACCACAGAAGTTCTTCAAGGACGCGGATAACATGATGACTGATATGAAGATGTCCAGACTTATCGCAAAAGTACAAAGAGTAAGCAACTGTGCCACTTTCCCTAGTGATCACTTCCAGTATCCAATTTTAACTTCTGGGCACTAGGTCTTGGCATGTACGTGTCCACAAGACTGGAAGGCTTCTCACAGCATATGTCTTTTCCATGTGTCGTCACCTGTAATATGATCAAAGAACCTCCTGACTGTTGAGATGAACAGACTGTGTTCCTAAATCTCTACAGTGCAATGTCTTGATGCACACATCAATATTGATAGCTTTATAGTTGTCTGGGACAGCATATTTAAAATACAGGTGGGCAAGTTAGGACAAGGAAGATTTATGGAGACAATCTGGGGACCTTCATTTAATTTATGACAAAATAATCCAGGAGTGATTCAGGGTATTGCTAAAATTCTGGTTTTGTAGTATGGTGTGCCAGCCTATGTTTTAATTCATATTTGTAAAAGGAAAATAGGTTCAAATATGGTTAAGTGTACTATTTTAAAGACATATAGATTTAAAGGCAAAAAAATGCTCCATGCCTTAGATGGGCAGAGATCTTTTTGCAGTGAAGAAACAATTTTCCAATCTTTTTTACTGTGTTAGGATTTTCTGATATAGAAAGAAACCACAAATATTTAATACTTTTGGAAAAATTTTCTTCCTAGTAAACTTTGGAGTTTCTTCCCAGAACTCTTGGGACATGGCCCCAGATTTGGCCCATCTGATTTTAAGTATTTATGTGATCCTATTCGTTCTTCAAGTTCTGGGTTTTACTTCTAGACTGGAGAGAGCATGCTGAGTGCACCTAGAAAACAATACATTTCAGCCAAGACCACCCTTTCATCTGTTTCTTGACTATGTAGAAACATGTGGTGGGACAAGCAGGTGGAATTCATTTGGAGCAGAACACGTGTGCTGTTGTCTTGCATATGACAAATATTGTCCTTTACAGGTATATCAATGAATCAAGGTTTTTCCACCAACACCAGAATCGAAACTGGATGTTTTGTTAAAACTGAAAAACTGCAGCATTTTGAAGAATAAAAAAACCTAGCCCAGAAAGTAAAATAACTTTCCATATTAGACTTAGACTGTTTGGACAAGCTTGATGAAAGGAAAAATAGATATTATTCTATTTTTTTTTTCAGGAGAAATAATATCTTCTAAAATTACTACCATTAATTATATAATCCTGCTACAACTTGATTGTAGACAGTTGAATGAGGAAGAAAATAAAACATCTGTGTTAATGGATCTATTTAGTAACAATGAACATCAAAATTGTAAGCTTGGTCTTCTAGACCCAGCAGCATATAGTAAAAGAAGTAGTTACATGACAGAAAGCTACCTTGGCTTCCTAAGCCCCATCATGATGTTTAGACATTCTTGGACCAACTTCAGGCTTTCTGTCTTTAAACAGTTTAACCAGTGGTAATGTTTTAGACTCTTCCAGAAACATAAAAGGGCAGCTGGCATTGCTGATCTACTTGTTTATCCTCCTGCTATTAAATTAATTGTATTCTAATGAATTCATTTTAAGCTGGAATTGTTCAGTAGGTCTACTATTGTTACTGTCAGTGTAAGTCAATGCTATTCTCATCTGAAGACTCCAATGTTTAATTTACTTGCTACTAGTGCTCTAACTTTATGTATAGGTTGAGATTGTCAAATGTTGGACAGACACACTTACAACCTTTATTTTGTTGAGTCAGGAGTGAAAAACCATGATCATACATAAATAGAGCTTAGACTGTCAGTGCAATGTAGTCTTTGGTAACTATATTCTGACTTTCCTTTTCTTACATCCAAGGGGAAGAACTAAATGGTAAGGAAAATCCACCAAGTATTTCAAGCAATTATATTTATTTTTCTGAAGATAATTAATCTGTTATAACAATACAGGAAGTCTGTATTGTAAAACACAGGCTTGTAAACACAGACTGAGATTATTTTGTAAAACAGTGAAGCCACCCATTGCTGTTGTCCGTCATTTATTACTTGCCTGATAAATACTTCAATTACATTTAATAAATAATGTATTCAGGCTCAGTGAAGTGATAATTCTTTAAATTAATTATTAAATTCATACAAAAGGTTTTATTGCAAGTACTACTAAAGGAAATTTCTGCCTTTAATCTGAAGTGATTATTCATTATATGCAGTAAAGGCTCCATTTGCATATTATTAGTGAAGTAACCTTTAGCCTTCCTGGTAACTATAAAGATGCATCTAAATGTTGCTATGTGTTAATGTTCTTGGTTAGCCTTCCAAAACTAAAGTGACGATAAACAATATGTAATAAAGTCTTTGTTTATGGCCTTCTACCAGCTGTTTTTTGATATCTCAAATATACTACAATGACAAAATGTCCAGTAAATGTATTACAGCAAGTTGTTAAAAGGTGTTGCCTGCAGATGGTTAGTTGATGGGAAACAGTAAAAGTAGAACCGATTGATGCCCTAGAGGTCTGTGTAGTAAATTCACCTCAAAAAGATTTTTTAAAAGCCCTCTCTTTGATGGTCTCCCATGCGCTGAGCTACCCTGTACTTGCTGATTTCTTTGCCTGCTACACAGCAGAGCCTCTGGGAGTTCTTGGGCAGGCCTCAGTTCTCCAGGTGGTAGATATTTTTCTGCCTTGAGCAACTCTCAGTACTAATATAAAACATTTCTAACACCATCTTCATGTACCTGTCCTAACCTCCCCAGCAAGGCGAGGAGGAGCTTGCTAGGGAGGGAAGTTCCACTGACTTTTAAAGACAGAAGCGAGAGCAACTTCCCTTTCCGTCTTTCTTTTTCCCCCTCTCACTGACTTTCTCTGTCTTCCTCACACAAATCCTTAAAGCAGAAATGATCCAGATTAGTGAGTCCAGAGGATGTGGTTCAGAGCTGTGAGGATTACCAGATTATCCCATGGGTAAGCCCTTCTCCTGCAATATGTTATTGTCCTGGAGCTGAGCTGGCAATCTGGTGCTAGCCGAGCAGTAATTACCACTGATTCACAATGCTGCCTGAAATTGATCTTGCAATGTCAAGCCTAAGTGGCTTCTGTGAGTACATCTGGCCATGAGATGACTGCACTGACTGGATTCTCCAGGTCTTGGTCTATCAGCCCTTTATCCATGGAGCCTTCTAAGACCTGACTGCTGGGACCTTGGACATGTGTGTACTCTGAGAGTGCTCTGTTTTGCAGGGAAAGCCTGGCCCAATCACCCACAGAGATATTTTCCTTTCAGAGATGCCATTTCATAGTGTAGCACCATGATCAATGCTTAGGTCTCAGACAGAGATGTAATGAGTGCAGGTAACACCATTCAAGCACATGGTGAGCAATGAGGAATGTGGGCAGTATTGGAGAGCACAATCCACCCTTGGGATAAACAGAGGCATTGAGCACCCTTTGCAACATCTGAAGCTATAGTTTTCATTAAGTGGTCTGTTGCTCTGGATGATGGAAATCAAGGCTGCATACAGGTCCTCAAAAAGCTTTAACGTGGGTCCTGGGAGAGCCAGTGATCCAAAAAAAGAGGGAATTATTACAATTATTAAATTATGGTCATGTTTCATCTCCTACAAGTCTATAGTCTGAAGCATAGTGTGGTTTTTAATGGATGTTCTCAACACAGTGGTTTGTTTTAGCCCTCTGCTTTTAAACTGTTTGAAAAAAAAACAGTCTCCAGAAAGACAGGACTGAAGCAAAATATTAAATTGACCACAGACTCCTTTTAGCACCACGTCAAGCGAAAAGACTTTTTTTCCTCAGAGTTTGTCTCTTTTCTTTTTCTAGCTGTCAATACAAGCCAAGTATGGGTTCTTTCATCTGCCAGGTGTTTGAAAGTAAGATTTCAGAAAAATAAAGTCACCCAATGCATCCCAATTGAAAGCACATTATTTTAAAGATGGTATTGTGTATTTAGTAAATCCACACAAGGAAAGCACATAATGTTTCCCATAGTTTAACTAAGAGGTCAGGTGGGATTTTTCCCACCAAATGTCAAGTGTGTAAGACTTGTTGTCTATTTGTCTGTGGTCAGTGAAGAAAAGCACTGCCAAAAGGCAATGCAGTGTATCCTAAGGTGTGTAGCTGGGACAAGCAGGACGGTTTTCCCACTGCAGCAGCCAGACAGCGTAGAGGGACCCCAGCACTCTACAGTGGAGTGTCTGAGATTACTGAAGCTAACCAGGATGAATTCTGCCCATTGTAAAATCCAAGAAAAAAAAAATTGTCGATTATTGTGCTTCAGCAGATTAAGCAAATCATGGGAAAATCACAGGATGATTATTAACCTGTTAATGACCAGGACAGGAAAACAGCTTGTCCTACATTAGCATTTTACCCTGTATTAATTACCGTGAGTTAGCTAAGATACAGCTTCCCTTCCCTTCTCATCAAACAAGACCTGTTTTACTCTTTAACCAGATTTTTGTTCCTGAATTGGAGGCTGCAGAAAGAAGCTGCTGGACTGTGTTATCTCCCTTTCTAGGTCTGATTCCAAATTAAAGACCTCTTCATTGATAACAAGTCACTCACTAATTTGTATAAAAATGCAGTATGTATAAAATCTCTATAGACCCTGTTTTGAGATAAGAATGAATTCAGCATTTTATGGAGCCAGTCTCCCTTCCCCCATCCTGCTCATATTCACATCTCTAACATGGAGACCTCTGGTTCACCTTTGAATCACTTATGTTCTCTTCACCGTGGCAATCAGCTCAGTCCTACATAAAGTGTAAAGTGCTGACATTTTCAAGCAGCCTAATGTTTCTTGCAGTCATCTAGCAGCCTTTCAAATGCAGAATCCTAGATGCCCTTGCTTTCTTTAATCAGCTGGCAGTGAAAAAGAAAAATGGAATGAAAAGATCTCATATATCCCCCTGTCCTTTGTCCCCCCTACCCTGCAATTTGCTCTGTCCAAACTAACCCCCCTACATCCCTCCCATTATACAGATGTGGTGAGATC
Source organism: Strix aluco (assembly GCF_031877795.1). Classification (NCBI taxonomy): domain Eukaryota; kingdom Metazoa; phylum Chordata; class Aves; order Strigiformes; family Strigidae; genus Strix; species Strix aluco. The sequence goes on along the minus strand of NC_133971.1, from coordinate 91,889,952 downwards.
TCTGAACACAAATATTGTAAACCTCAACATAACTCCGCCGATTCACACTAAGGGAAATAAATTTAATTCACTCAGCTTCTCATCATCTTACAGCTCCTTTAGGGCTAATCATCTGTATTAACTTTCTCTGGAGTCTTTCTAATGTTTAAGTGCCGCTGACTATTTTGTAGCTGAAATACGTGTGGCAAGAGAACAAATTACCCCACAGTGGATTTCTTTTCTATAACAGTGGTTTTACTATTAAAGAGAAAAGAATCAGGTTTGGAGTGGTGTTGGTTTAAGACTTGGACAGCAGGTTATGTGGCTAACTATAACAGTTTCATACAGCAATATTTCCTCAATTTTTCTCTCTTGCAAAAGATGTACAGTATTTATGCACCCAGATAAACTTTTATGTCTATTCAAGAGCCACAATGATCCCTTTGGTTTTAAGGAGAACGCATCTCAGCTTCTTGAATTACCACATTTTAATAGCTAACTAGCTTCATTTTGCAGATCTGTAATAAATACAGTCTTTAGTAGCAGGTCTTGAATGCTGATGAAAGGATACTCCTAATGCCTGACTTCAAGCCAGACTGAAATGTGCCTTTCAGGGATGTTACACAACATAGACACACTTTTGTTCAAGGCTGTGTAGTCAAATTCTTGTTCTTCCATAGATTTACTCTGTGCTTCTGAGTAAGGACTTTCTATCTTTAAAATACTGCTGACTGTATGTTTTTTTTTTTCTTTACTGTCCACTTACCATTCTCTGAGGGGCAGGGGTTGTTAGCATGTGTTTACATTAGGCTGTGAATTGCACACTGCAGAAATCAGCAGAATTTATTTTTCTGCTTGTTGCCTCTCCACACCTGCTTTGACTTTCTTTCCCTTGACCTATCTTATTATCCTTTTTGATCTTAAGGGCCTCAATCACCATGGAGAGTTGAACTCCTAGGATTAATCCTTGTCCTCTGGCCTTTTCAATCCTGTTCATTCCTTGGTGGCAAGTGCCACTTAGACCTTTCTCTGTGATATGCCACCACCAGTATTCAGTCTGTATGGCAAAACCAGGACTTACCACCTACCCATTTAGCTTCTTTGCTTTCCACTTTTTCTTCTGGTTTCTAGGCCCTATGGGCAATACACCTCTAATGGACATTTATCTGGTCTGATTATAGACTTTTGCTCTGAATTCTCCTGAGAGAGCCTCTCACATTTTCCTCTGAGTTTACATAGAATCTGGGGAGATGAAACTCCTACTTTGGGCTGAATTCAGATCCTGTGAGAAACACCTTATAGGGTATCATCAGTTTTCAAACACATCAAGTTGAAAAAAGATAATTTCCTTCACTAGAAATCTGATAATTTCTGTTTGTTTTCACACAGGGGCCTTCCAAGTTTTTTAAGGCAGACAAAACCAGAAGTTATGCTAAGACCAATGCAGAAGAGGTGCTCGGCTGCAACAAATGAGGATATATCTCTGCTTTGCAACATCAAAAGGGCTTCCCAGTTCTATGCAGGTAGGACCTAGGTGTAACATCATTTTCTTCTGTAGCTTTCCTACTTTCAATGAAAGGAGCACTTTCCCGCAGACCCCTCCATTCTGGGAATGGAACAGCAAAGGCTGGGAACAGCCCCATCAAGGTCAGCTGCTTTCAGAGGGACATAGGTGGAGAGATGCAGTGTTTACGCCCAATTCTACATCACTCCCCAGTTGCTCCAATTTTTTTTGCTTCCTTTACCTCACTTTTGATCTGATACTTATTTTGTGGGCCAAAAATGGTCTCCAGATACTGAAGCGGTGACCTATCTAGTGGTCTTCATCAGGTTTTTCCTTTCACAACAGGAAATCCATTTGGAGGCTGAAAAACTTTTCAAAACTGTAAACCCTCAGTTTTAGAAAGTAGTATTTTAATTTGGAAGTCACAAAATTCCCAACCAGTTCTCACTACAGAGTCAGCTCAGGGCCAGCGGGAGCTAAACCTGGTACCCCTAGCATGGTTCTCACTGTTCATTCCTTCTCTCTAAAGGAAGAGTTGCAAAAGCAGACTAAGAGTTTAGGTTTTCAGACAGCAAACTCCAAAGCAGTGACTGCCGGTATCATGTATGTCTTTCATGTTTCAGCCAGCAATCATTCTCCTTATATCTTCAGTTAGGAATAGAAAGAGTAATGAAAATCATGACTAAGAAGATGGGTGGCTGAAGTAAGGATCAACTGTTTGGCTCAGACACAGAAAGACTGTCCATGTTGTGATGAGCACGTACTAGCAGAGGTAGGGTTTGTTCTTTCTCTTTCTCCCAATGCACTTCTACAGCTTTATCCTTTTTATTCTGCAATATCCAGATGATGCAAGTGCTGCTATAGATGCTATTTCATCTTTTTATAACTTCAGACACACAGATTACCCACCCGACATGCTTGTATTGCTGAGTGTTTAAAAAAAAAAGAAAAAAAGGCTTAAAAACTGTACTTGCCACTCTTTAGGTTCAATCTATTTCAGTAGAAGGACTGAGTGGAAGAAGAAAGGCAACAATGATTGCACGTCATTGTTCATATGATTAGAGTGGAGGATTATATTTCGCTAAGACTTCCAGGAAAATAAGCCTCAGATAAACAAGAATGCTTTATGGAGGTATAAGACTCTTTTGTCACCAATCAATGATATTTTGGCTTGTTTTGATTTCTTCACTGCCTGTCTCCATCTTCAACTGGGTGTATAATTTTGAGTACTCTTCCTTTTTTTTGGTCACTTTGTCTATTGATTTAGCTAAATTAATAGTAGATGCACCAGAATGTCTGGCTTCCCCTGATATTTGTATTTTTTTTGCTATTAAAAGTATGCCTCATGTTTGATGGATCTATTCTAGGGTGATGGAAAGAAAAGAAAGGTAAAAACAAAAATGTGTAGATTAAACTGGTTTGGAGGAATTGTTGGGGTATGAGAAAGGACCAGAGAGACGTCAGGAACCTTATTTTGCATGAGAAAATACTTCCAAGTGCGTGCCACCAGCTGCTCTCTCTGATATTTCTTTGCTTTGAATAGCAGCTATTTGAAGATATTTAGCCAGAATTTGCTTTCTGAGTGGGAGACGTAAAGAGAGTGAGGCAGCCCATCTAATTTCTGAATCATCATCAGAGCTGGAAGGCTTGTTCTTTCCCTGTCTCCATTAATTAAGTGGAGCCTACAGTGTCTACACTTGTAGTTTTGGCACCTCAGTTTACTGGCTAAGGCTGTCTGGAAGGCATCCCAGATTGTGTTCTCTTTTCCATCTTCTTCCATTTGTACTTAAATGAACATAGCTCCTGCAACTGCACAAGCAGGATCAGGGATGAATTAAATGTACTGAAAATTAGGTGTAAACGGGGACATATTAAAAGTCCTGTTGAGAATCATCATCAGGAATTCAAATAGGTAAAACATGGCTATTACAGCACCCTGTCCACAGCCTTCAAGCTGACTGGAAATTGGTATTGAGGGTGAGGTTTTGCTTGGAGATGTGAAAAAAAAAAAAAAAAAGGGCCCATATCAAATATCCTTCCCTTAGTCCATTCTTTATTCTTTCTAAGTAATTATATGCCTACCAGGGAGGACACTGGCTCTTGCACTCCTATCCCTCAGCCCAAAATCTCATAGCTAAACACTTTGACACAGATCTGCATACTTTCAGTGATTAAGTTATTAATATTTCACTACTGAGACTATAGGTCTGAGCTGATAGGATTTGTGCCACTTAGTAAAGGAGGAGACTGGGAACTGCTCAGTAACTTGGGGAGATTTTTCCAACCCTGAGGGGGCAGGACACGAAACAGGAGGACAAGCTGCGTACTTCATCTGGTCAAGTATTTTCCAGAAGAAGACATCTCTACTGGAAAATGTTTCAAGATCATGAAATGTGCCTTAAAATGGTTTTGGTTTCACTGGACATGTTCACTTCAGGTGGGACTGAAGGTGAAATGTAGGTTCCAGGGAATTATTAAGTCACTGACCCCACAAGCAACCAAGGTCTGTGAGACCCAGGTATAAGGAGTAACCACGGGTGTACAGCAAAAGTGTTCTCTACACCCAACAGGACTAAATCTCTACTGTATAATGGCCTGTAAGAGAGCAAAAACCACTCTACCATCTCCAGATACGACACTTAAAAATTCCTGCTGTTGGGATGAATCAATACCAACTAAATTACCATTAGCAATATTTCTAACTGTAACCTTTTTGATTTCTGTCATTTCTGGCAAGAGTTTTTTCATCAATTTAAAGCAAAAGTTAGTGGAAAGATAGAGCAGTGGCTGAGTTTTTATTAAAGTCCTCTTTGTCTTGTAGCACAGATGGAGTTCATATGGATAGCTAACATTGCTGCAAAATATGAGAGATTATTATGAATAGGGCATCAAATTATAGAAAATAACAGTTAGAATAATTACATTGTCATATTTTTATATGGAAATTATTTTCCAGGCAAACATCACCTGTTTGGAGAAGTTGAAAACAACTTTAAATACATCCTTCTGTATGCCACACAACAAAATAATTTTAAACTTTAAAACCCATTATTTCAGAAGAGCTATTTATTTCAAGCAGGGGGCAATTTTCTTCCCCTCCCCCAGCTCACAGATTTCAGTAGCTATTCACCTCTCACAGTTTTCATCTAACCTGTTCTTTAGAAACCAATTGCAACCTGTAAAGTAGTCATCTATTTCCAATGGAAATCTTCACATCCTGCTCTTTAAGCCACTTTTTCAAACTCTTAATAAATTGCCTCAGGTTGTAGAGTTAGTAATGACACTAAATAGTGGAGGGCTTTTATGAAATGTTCTGAACCTCAATTCTCTTCTCACCCTCTCTTTTGTCCACTGCTCCTTGTATTTTTTCAGAATTTCAACAATTGCTCATTCAAGAGGAACAGATGCTTTCATTCTCCCGCAACAGAATTTAGGAAATTTGCCAGATAAATGGGAATGAGGAGGGACATGTAAACAGGGTTAGCTGAAGTAGAATTGGATCTCGAAAGAACAGTAAATACTTTGCTCTCACAAAGTACTTTTGTTGGCAAGAATAATCTCTTCAGGGACAGAAAGATGAAATCAGAAGGTGACTTTATGTTACTGAATTTACCTCCTGCTGCTGCTTTACAATCAGTGTCTGCAGTGAATTGAAAGTTTTTGAAAGCTAGGTAGGGTATCATAAGACTACATTGTGCTCTGTAGGCACACTCCTTGTACAAGTGCTGGAGATGAGAGGTGGCCTCAAAGGATGGAAGATCAGAATTCATAAACTTCTGAGTCTGCCCAAGAGCCTGGCCGAGGCTCTGGAGCTGCTGGCTGAGAAATGTGTCAGGGCAATGTGGCTCAGGGCATTACCAGCTTCTCTGGTGGAGAGACCTCAGCATGGAGAAAGAAGGGAGAGATCCTCAGGCTTCATTTGACTGCAAGTTTCTCTAACCCTAGTACCCATAAAATGGCATAAGATGGACATTCAGGAATTCAGGATCAAATGAGGGACATTTGTACTAAGTTGACTGTATCCTGGATCATGGGACACTGCAAAAGAAGCAGGTGTTCTGAAAAAAACATTATGGTCATGTAGGTACTTGAGTGCATGTAGGTACCTAATGTTGTCACTAAGAGGACAAATGCAATCCTGAACATCTAAGCAAGGGAATTATCCAATAGAGCAGGGCAGCTTGATGTTTCTAGGTGCATTATGAAATCACTAATGGAAGATGGTATCCCAGTGCTGGTTTTCACACTTCAGAAGTGGAATCAGAAAGCATTCAGGAAAAAATTACAAGCATGATTTAGAGTAGGAAGAACATATCTCACCATGAGAGAATTAAGAAGTTCACACTATTCAGTTTCTCCAGGAGTAGATTAAGAGGTGAATTGATCATAGGCTACAAATATCCATGTTGGGAAGAGATTTTAGAAAGCAGACAATTCTTTAATTGAGTGGAGCAAAGCTTAATGAGATTTGGTAGTTTGACACAAAGCTATTGTGAACTCAGAGTAGGAATGTGGCATCCATTTTTTGACTGTGAAAATAATTAACCAATGAAGCAGTTTAACTGGGTATATGGAGGAGCCTCCATCACTTGAAAATGAGCTAAAGATAAACTATTATTTAAACTCGATTAAGTGCTTGGTGCAGACATAGCTAGCAAGGTTTTGTGGTCTGGTGCTATGCACATCAGATTAGATGGATATGATGGTCTATTTTAAATTATCATTCTTCATTAATCATTTCCGTATCAAAGGGATACTTCTTTAGAAAGGGCAGGATTTACTCTGAAGTCTGCAATTAAGAACACTACATTATCACATATTTAATTTTATTGGAACATAAATGATCTATAAAATGTAAAAAGCTTTAAGAAATAAAACACTCTGCACTTCTCAGGGCTTGCTATTTCTACCCTGAATAGTCAATGTTCACAGATTCATCCCCCCAGTTTTTAGCCATCATCAACCATCTAACCTTACTACAGAATCTCATCTTAAGGAACAATAATAGTATGGGAAACCATCCTTTTCTTCCTTTGCTATGCTCTAGGATTGAGCCCTCATCCCCTCTGACCTAAGGGGAAAAAACTAGTGTTGGAAAGCAAGGCAAGATAATTAGGGCATGCTCCGGTTTTGTTTGTTTTCTTGTTTTAAAGCAGCCTTTTAAAGAACCTCTGAGTAACACAGATAAATAACAACATTGCCATCTTCCATGCCAACTTGTCCATAAGGATGCTAGTCACCTGACTGATAAAATCCATTGATAAAAATCTCAAGTGGTTATAGGAGAGAGTAAAAAACTGAAATGCATGCTGTTGCCAGATCATTAGTGATATGAGGAAGAAACGGAGGTTTTGCTTGTGGGCTTTACATCACTGCTGTAATTATATAGAGCTGAGGAAAAGAAGTCACAGGATTACAAACCAGTGCACGTCCATTGGTGATGGAAGGTGCTCATCCTCGATCAGGATCCTTCAGGGCACAACAAACCACTGAGATCAGCAGAAGCAGACACAGGGACTTATACTTCTGAAATATAAACCTATACTTGCTAAAGGAATTACACACATCATCAAGAGTTTGAAAAGTCTGCTGTCGTTCAAGCATTATTGGAGTGAGGCATGAAAGAGTTTCCTACACCAAGGAATACTCTCTATGATATCAAGTCAACATACCAAATCTATGCTAACTTCAGAGCATTCAGTACTTGTGTAGGTTTTTCTGTGCAAGATTAATGGAATCTAAGGAAAATCTGAAGGCGTTTCTATCACTCTCAGGCACCTCCCTGCAAATATTTCCCCTAATTTTGCCCCAGGAGAAGTGGAGTGTAGAAAATGTATGAAGCTTTAAGAAAATCTTGTAAACAATTCTGTAATAGTAGGACAGTGGGTCTCACTGCAGTACCACAAAACCTGAAAGGTCTGAGTGAACAAACAAGTGCCACAGGATGCTTTGAAACCTTCTGAAATTCTTTGGACTTATCAAAAAATATTGAAGTGAAATACTGTGTTTTAAGAAAATGAAGGAGTTCATATACAGAAGTGTATTGACTTTCAAAAGGATATATACATTTAAAAAATATATTCCCTATTCTAAAAATGAAGCTATTTGGATCAGCAATATTTTAAGAACAACTTGCATGCTCCAATTGTGACCAGTTAAAATGCAGGATGAGAAGTAGATGAAGAAAATTCTCATGAAAGTAAGGCTGATATGTTCAATGTGATTTTTACTTTAGAAGGTGAAATACACTTACAAAGTTTGTTTTTCATAAAGAGGAGGCTTAAGGAGGACCTTTCCCTACACCACAGTGGAAACAATCTGGTGCCTTCAAATTGATGGAGTATATAATTTCTCTTGGATTAGGATATTTACTTTAGGTAGTTTTGTCTCTAAGACAATATGCAGACATTCTTTTTTTTTTTCCCCCTAGGTATCTTTGTAAAATTTTGTCTCTGAACTGTTGGCATTTGTTGTGGTTTTGACCTCCTGCAGTGGGTTGAACTTCTGTCTGTAACTGACAGAGTCAATGTGCCACAAAATCAACATGCAAAACCATCTGGGGGTTGTGTGGCTAAATGGCCAGTACCCTGTATCACTGTACTTGGGGTGAAGAAAACCTTTTTTCCCCCTGAGTTTATGAAAACAGATTCCCTTTAGGCTTAGTCAACTGAGAACAAACAAACCACACTTGATTTTCCTGAAAAAATTCATTTCCATAAATTAAGTAACTCACAGTCACAAAACTACAGCTGAACAGAGCCACGGGTGACCCATGGACTCTGGGGGTATCCTCTGGCTCTGAGACATCGTAAGGCTCGTACTCTGCCCTTTGTAAGGTATGTAGGGTAGAAGCGCATAAATCTGAACCACCCTCAGCTGAGAACAGATCTCCTCATCCAGGAGTGAAACAAACCTACAGCTTGAAGTTTCATGGTTATTTGCCCTCCTTAATTCCAGCCCTTTTTACAGTCTTCTGGTACAGCTCCTCTGAGAAAGTCTTTCATTGTCAAGATAATGTAAAAAAAGAGGTTATATGCTCCCTCCCTCCACCCCCAACCCTGAAAACCCTCAAGGAAACCACTCTTCCAGTCCACATGATTTAGTCTTGATAAATCCATGTTTCCAATGGGAAATAAATTTGTTACTTGACAAGTTCCCAACTGGTTCTAACAAGAACTGGCAAAGGTCACAATATGATGAAAACTTGCTTTCTGTTAAAGCATTTCCCCTTCCACTAAGGTATCTCTGGATGCCTATTCTCGCCTTTCAGTCGTTCTTCCGCCTGCTGACATCAAAACCTCCCCTAAGGAAACACCTGCCTGAGCCGGGAAAGGCGGCCGGAACTTTCTCATGGTGCTATGGGAGAGTTTGGATGGGGAAGGAGATCTGAAGTATTTTCATCAGTTTTTTGGACGTTCTCTTCCTCCCCCTAACCTGCTCTAGGGCCAAGGTTGTGGAAGATAAAGCCCCCAGCTAGAGTTAGACATTTTGCAACTCATCTGTAGCTGCCAGCAGTGAAAACTCAATGACCATCTTTACCCAAGAGGCATCTGTAAGGGATGTAAGGAAATTAGTAAGGAAGTGAGTCACAGAGTGGACACATCCATCAGCCTGTTATCTTCCATAAGGACCACCACAAAATCAGCTCGTTCTTGGGCAGTGTATCCACATAGGTACAGGATGAGACAGGCTGTTCCAATAACGTAGTTAACGATGGTCAAGATAAACAAGTGGGACCCCAGAAATTGTTACAAAGTTTCTCAAAGGTGCAAAGCATGGTGAAGTGACAAATTTTCACTGAAATTTGATGAAAGCCAGACACTAAATTTTATTCATTTGTTTGAAATTTTCCGTGGTCTTCGAGATATTTATAGACATGATAATTCTTTCTGTTTATGAAGGAGAAACTGGGAAACTGATTCACCAGTGAGGGTAGGAATACAAGAGAGAAAGCTGAAGTCAAGGGGAGGAAAGAGATCGTTTAGGCTATAGCTTCTATGTGTCTATGCATATACATGCTGCACATGTGGGAAATAGCAGATGACACTGTCAGATACTGACATGAGACATAAGAAAGGAGTTTTTACAGAGTGCACTAACAAATCGTGGACCTTGCGGCCATGGCATATCTTGAATGCTACAGCATAAAGTGACCTAACCACTGTGCTCTTAGCTAGTCCTACAACTTCTTTCACTGCAGAAGCACAGTTTAGGCTCAAGAACTGGTTTGTTTCCAGTATCATAACATGGTGCTTTATGGAGAAAGAAGCAAAAGAGCTTTCTATCTTAATTGCTCTAGTGATAGCTGGCTTTAAGAGAGAACGGAGAACTAAATTTTGTTGCTGGGATTGAGGACCTTTGGAGAGAGGATTGCCCATGTTCTGCTTACCCACCTCTATACTAGGCTGTTGGATAGAAATTAAACAACCAAGCTTGCCCAACATAATGCATCCATATAGCAAGCGTGTGCAGTACTGATTTCTCCATCGCTAGGAAGCTGACCTGCAAGGCTCTTACATCTGCTACTACTCAGTGAAGAGCAGCAATATATCAGGTATGTCCCCATCAGGTATACTTTGACCTTGCTGATGCCTTTCCAGATGGATATTTTGTTAGTTCTCACTCTGGTATATACTTTTCCAGAGGTTTTTCGTCCACCCTAGTCCTTTTTTTTGAAAACCATGTCTTGTGTATAACACAAGGAAAATTCCAATACTGTACATAGATTCTTTGATAATTTTGGCAGAAGAACTGATTCTTTTGCATGCTTAAATTGATAATATGCATAGCATGACCTCTTGTTAAATCAGTTTTCCATCAAGCAACTGAACTCTGAAGATAAAGTTACCAGCTCAGGCTCAGCATCCTTCTT